>NW_024870718.1:1787500-2036916 GCF_019054845.1 Dipodomys spectabilis | reverse complement strand
AGGGAGGGGGGAAGAAAGAAAGGAAGGAAAGAAGGAAAGAAGGAAAGCTTTTCTCAGCTTTGTCTCATTCTTGTTAGGTCATTTTAATTGCCCACAAAAATAAGAAAAAGAAAAGCACTGTGGTCAAAAGCTAGAATTAATATGAGAAAAAAAAGAGTAAAGAAAGGAATAGTATGAATGAAAAGTAGTGTAGTAAGACATACTCACAAAACACATGAAAACTGTAACTATTTCAAAATGACTAAAAGACTTTATGATCTTAAGCCATGAAAGTAGGAAATCAGAATTATTAATGCTTAAAAAGTAGGTGACAGGCTGGGCCCCAGTAGCTCATGCCTGTAATCCTAGCTACTCAGGAGGCTGAGATCTGAGGATCGCGGTTCAAAGCCAGCCAGGCCAAGAAAGTCCATGAAACTCTTATCGCCAATAAACCACCAGAAAACCGGAAGTGGAGCTGTAGCTCAAGTGGTAGAGCACACGCCTTGAGCTGAAGAGCTGAGGGACAGCGCTCAGGCCCAGAGTTCAAGCCCTACAACCGCCCAAAAATAAAAAAAAGAGTAGGTGCCAGTATTCCTAAAAAATGGGGAGTAAGGGCTGGGAATGTGGCTTAGTGGTATAGTGCTTGCCTAGCATGCTATGAAGCTTTGGGTTCAATTTTTTAGTACCACATACACAGAAAAAGCCAGAAGTGAAGCTGTGGCTCAAGTGGTAGAGTGCTAGCCTTGAGCCAAAGAAGCTCAGGGACAGCGCCCAGGCCCTCTGTTCAAGCCCCAGGATTGGCCAAAGAAAAAAAAAGGGGGGGGGAAGTAATAGGAAACATCATTTGACTAATGAAAATTTACAACACAGAAAAGAAGTAAGTAAAGCCATTAAACAGATTGAAATGTCCAGAATAGGCAAATTCAGACAAACAAGGCTCATTGATTACCAGAGATTCAAGAACAGGAGGGCACTGCATCTGGTAACAGGTTCTATTATGGATAATGAAAATATTCAGGAGTCAGTTAGTTGGTGATTTTTGTAACACATAATGAATATACTAAAACATTGAATTACACACTTCAAAATAACCTGCAAAAAGCAGGGCAAGAGGTGTGGTAGAATGCTAGTGAAACATGTGAGCAAATGTGAAGCCCTGGGGCTGGGAAGGTGGCTCAGTGGTAGAGCGCTTGCCTTGCATGCTTGAGGCCCTGGGTTCAATTCCTCAGCACACACATAAGAAAAAACCCGGAAGTGGCACTGTGCTCAAGTGGTAGAGCGCTAGCCTTGAGCTGAAGAGCTGAGGGACAGCACCCCAGGCCCAGAGTTCAGGCCCCACGACCAGACCCCCCCCCCAAAAAAAAGTAAAATTATAAGAAAATGAAAAGATGGTCTTTCAGAATATAATCTATCCTCTTCTTATGTTTAATGGCTCACCAAATAAATCTTTTTTCCTAGCCACCAAAAGTCATCCTCAATTCATGGTGACCCTTTTGAAGCAGCAAGGAAGTTTGGATTCCTGAATGTAAACCCATACTTTTTTCATTCAGTGCTTTCATCCTTAGAAAACCACCCCTGTCCATCAGCAGTTTCACATTTTACTTTTAAAGAGAATGTTTATGAGCCAGGCACTGGTGGCTCATGCCAGTAATCCTAGCTACTCAGGAGGCTGAGATCTGAGGATCAAGGTTCAAAGCCAGCCCAGGCATGAAAATCCGTGAGATTCTTATCTCCAATGAACCAACAGAAAACTAGAAGTGGTGCTGTGGCTCAAGTGGTAGGAGCTCACCTTGAGCTGAAGAGCTGAGGGGCAGCAGATTTCAAGCTCCACAACTGACAGAGAGGGAGTGGGGAGGGAGAGGCAGAGAAAGAGAGAAAAAGAGAGGAGAGAGAAACGAGAGAGAGAGAGAAAAAGAGAGAGGGGAGAGAATGTTTAAGGGCTGAGTATGTAGCTCACCAGAGAAGATACATGTACAGGCCCCTGGGTTCATTAAAACAGACTTCAGAAACTAAGTCCATTCTCCTTATCAGACCAAGAAGGAATCTAATGCCTAGGTAGATTAGGTTGTTTGCTTAAAGTCACACCGTTAAAAAATGGCTAAGCCGGGACTAATACAGGAAAGTACTGAATGAAACGGCTCCTTCGCTTTTCCTGTATAGCAGGTGGCAGTGCCTTTGCTGCCTATGCATTTCTTAGGAAAGCATGTTCACTTCCTGCTCTAACCATTTTTCTGTTATGAGGCACTGTTAAATGAGGAAATGGTAGGTTCTTTCCTCCAGGATCATTAGACTTATCGATGGGTAAGGTATTAGGAAGAGTTTGAATTCTCACCCTTTCTAATAAATATCTGCCTAGAGAAACAAAAAAATACCAGCATGGAATAAACATTCAAACTGAGATGCCAACTGTAGAAAATCTAGCTTTAGAAAAACTCACAGCTTGACTTATTCCAAGTCTTGGAGGGAAGGCAAAAGCTAGTCTAGCACAAATTGTTCTTTAGTTTAGCCGGACTCTGGTTAGGGCTGACAAATGAATGAATGACAAATGATGAGGAATGAACGAATGAGTGAATGGCGTGGCTATGCCCTAGGGGCTGACTGTGGGGGAGGTAGAGTCCTACCTGCTCTTCTCTTCCTAGGATGCTCCTCCGAGATCTAGCTGCAGTGGGCGAGGACTGGCTGGGAAGGCTTGTCCCGGCTAACGACGGGGCCCGTGCAGCGACCCAAACCAGGCCGGGGGACCCCCGGTCCCCCCATGGCTCTGCTCCACACCTCCCATCCCCAGTTGAGCCCTTTACCTCTGGGGGCTTTGTGGTCCAGAGGTCCTTAGACCCCAGAGGCAGCTCCCAGCCTCCGAGTAGGAGGCCCCAAATGAAAACTGTTGGAACCTGAGGGCCTCTAGGAGCCTGGAGAGAGGGAGGGGGGGAAATACCCCGCCCCCCGCAGGTGAAGTTTACAAACAGCCACTTCCGGGGGCTGAGGAAAGAAGGAACTTCCCTCACACACAGCTTCTAGGACTTTCTCGGGCCTTCCTGGCTATGCCCAAGTCTCACGTTCCTCTCCCCCCACCAACCGTGGGGCCCGGCCCTCTGCTCCCGCCACCTTCCACCAGCCTCTAGCTTCCCGCCTCCCGCTGCCCTGTGCCGGCAGCTCCAGGATAACGTACTCAGAGAACGCTTGGCTCTGATTGGGAGAGCTCACCGCTTCAGCTTTGCCTTCACCTAGACCGACGCATGCGCTGTTGCTGCGGAGGGGAAAGGAGAGGGAGGAGGCACCGATGCACCTGCACGGGGCACGCGCTCGCGCGATCCCGCACTAGGCTCTCCTCCTCCCCAAGCCTGCCTTCACGCTCGCACTGCCATGGCTCCGCAGGGGGTTCTCAGGTCACAGAGACTCTCCTGCTTTCCTGACCCTAATGGGAGCGCAGCTTCCCGCTCCTCAGCCCTTTTGCCAGCCTACTGAGTAAACATCAACGAAGCCAGAACCCAGCTCCTGCACCTTTATCCCAGCAGGCGAGGCCTGGGGGCGTCCCAACCCCCACCCCGGTGCTGGGGGGGGTGCAGGACCTCCAGGGACTTCTCTGGGGGGCTGCTGCATAGGTGGCTGCATTTCTCTCGCTCTAGTCCCCTCCTCCCATCCTCTTTGTATCCCAGTTTGGAGGTGGGGAGGAGATAAACGGGGTTGGGAGCATGCAGGTCGATTCAGTGCATCTGTTGATGCTCCTGTTGTTATAAATAGTGTGTAACAGATCTCGATCTCTCTCATATACACACACCTCGATAATGTGTACAGTACTCTGATTTCTCTTGTTAGCTGCTTCACAATCTGCCGCTGCTTTGGGGAGATTGGAAAACCAAATCCTCTTTTGTTCCTTGGCTTTTGAAAGCCCTATTCCCCAATGAACAATGCAAATTGGCAGGATTTTGATTAAGGATTGTATGCTCCTTTCAAAAAGGTGTTTAACACAAAAAAAAGCCTATTATGTTAAACTATTCCGTGTCGATTGTCTTCAACCTGAAACCAAGGTGTAGAGGTCGACTTTCCCCAGCTCTCCCTCTGGAGAGGCAATGGTCATGAATGCAAATATAAGTTGAGATTAAAATCTCCTTGATTCTTGTGTCTCTGAAATCTTAATTGGTTTGAGTTTAGTCATTTGATTTAAAAGGAAGATTGTCTCTGTTTTCCTAATACTTTGGCTAGAAAAAGGATAATTGCTTCAAAATAGAAAGAGGCTGAAGGAAAGAAAAAAGAATTAACCTGCTCCAACATTTACAAAAATGATGGAAAAATACATAAAGCTAGTAACAGTAGAGCTCTTTTTACAAGCTCTAAATAATATATTGTAATTTCTTATGTAAGTTTTAATAGCATTATAAAAATGTGTAGCAAGAACAAATGGTAAATGTACATTTTTAAATGAAAAATTAGTTCAGGGCTGGGAATGTGACTTAGTGGCAGAGTACTTGCCTAGCATACATGAAGCCCTGGGGTTTGCTACCTCAGTCCCACAAAAACAGAAAAAGCCAAAAATGGTGCTCTGGCTCAAGTGGTAGAGTGCCATCCTTGAACAAAAGAAGCTCAGGGACAGTGCCCAGGCCCTGAGTTCAAGCCCCAGGACTGGCAAAAAAAAGACAAGGAAGGAAGGAAGGAAGGAAGAAGGTTGGGTATAATGTGAAAGCTTGAAATCTGTTTATTCAATCATTTAGTATCTACAGAATACAGAGTATATACCCAACATGGAGAGACCTAATAGAAATACTAAAGAGAAATGTTTATATCAAGCCTGAACTCCTACAAAGAATTTATAGAGAACTTTCAATTTTATCAGGGAAGACACTTATAGACTCAAAGAAACTGGAAGAAAGACATGGAAGATACAGATATAAACACAAAAAACAGTAGGAGGCTGTAAAAGAAGTAGAAACTGTGTGCATGAGGGGACAAAGAGGAGTGAGACCAGATGGAAAAATAATGCAAAACCCATTCACATGACCTTTTAGATTTACTAAAAATTGTAATAATAATTAAAAAATCAGATCAAGCTGAGTGCTAGTGGGTCACACCTGTAATCCTAGCTACTCAGGAGGCTGAGATCTCAGGATCATGGTTCAAAGACAGCCTCAGTAGGAAACTAACCACCAGAAAACCAGAAGTGGAGCTGTGGCTCAAAGTGGTAGAGTGCTAATCTTGAGCACAAAAGCCCAAGGACAATGAACATGCCCTGAATTCAAGTGCCACAACCGACCCCCACCCAAAAAAAATTTTGTTAAAAACCAGATCATTCCAAAATACCTATATTATTCTGGTAGTTATAAGGTAGTTCTCTCTTGTCTCCTTTACTTAGCATACTACTTAAGAAACCTGTATGAGGGGCTGGGAAGGTGGCACAGTGGTAGAGCGCTTGCCTTGCATGCCTGAGGCCCTAGGTTCGATTCCTCCACACCACATAAGCAAAAAGAAAAAATGCTGAAAGTGGCGCTGTGGCTCAAGTGGTAGAGTGCTAGCCTTGAGCTGAAGAGCTGAGGGACAGCGCCCAAGCCCAGAGTTCAGGCCCCACGACCGGACCCCCCAAAAAAATAAATCCAAATAATATTATTAAATATATACATTCCATGTTCTATGCTAAGTGGCTTCACATCTGTTCTTTTTCAACAATACAAATATATTTATCATTCATTCCAATAATACATGATAATTTTAAAATTGAGTGCAATTACAGAACAGTAAAAGTCTCTCAAAGCACCCAAAATAGGTAAAGAACTCTTAAACTTCAACAATAAAAAGAAAGCAAACCAATTTTAAAAGTTGGCTAAAGGCTTTAAAACACATCAAAGAGGATAAGGCAAACAAGCATATGAAAAAATATTCCACATCATATTTCATAAAAGAATTGCAGGGGCTAGGAAAGTGGCTCAGTGGTAAAGTGCTTGCCTTGCATGCCTGAGGCCCTGGGTTCGATTCTTCAGCACCACATAAGCAAAAAGCCAGAAGTGGCACTGTGGCTCAAGTGGTAGAGCAGTAGCCTTGAGCTAAAGAGCTGAGGGGCAGTGCACAGGCTCAGAGTACAAACCCCACGACCGGGCTCTCCCCAAAAAAATTGTGGATAAAAGAATCTCAGATTAAAAAGAGCCAGGTGCAGATGGCTCATACCTATAGTCCTGGTTACCCAGAAAGCAAACATTAAAGGATCATGGTTCAAAGCCAGCCTAGGCCTAAAAGCCTGTGAGACTCATTTCCAATTAACCAAAACTCTGGGGTAGCCCTATGCCTGAGTTCAAACCCCAAGATTGGCACGAGCGTATACACACACACACACACACACACACACACACACACACACACACACACATACACAGCGCAGCACACTTATCAGAATGGCCAAAATCCAGAACATGGACAACAGTAATTGCTAGTGAGAATCTGGAAGAACAGAAATATTAACTTCTGGGTTCTACTTAATATTCCACTTTGGAAACCAGTCTACCAGACTAAATAGACTCTTTTTTTTCTTGGGGGGGACAACTAGTTTTGGAGTTTGAACTCAGGGCCTGAGCTGTCCCTGAGCTTTTATGCTTAATGCTTGCACTCTACCATCTAAGACACAGCTCCACGTCCAGCATTTGTGGTGATTTATTACCAATAAGAGTCTCACAATGGGGCTGAGAAGGTGGCTCAGTGGTAAAGTGCTTGCCTTGCATGCATGAGGCCCTGGGTTCGATTCCTCAGCACCACATAGCAGGAAAAGCTGGAAGTGACACTGTGGCTCAAGTGGTAGAGCACTAGCCTTGAGCTGAAGAGCTGAGGGACAGTGCCCAGGCCCAGAGTTCAGGCCCCACAACTGGCAAAAAAAAAAAAAAAAAAAAAGAAAAGAAAAAAAAAAAGAAAAAATAAGAGTCTCACAATGTACAAGTCGTTATGTTGAAAACGAACTTTTGGTGGGGGGGGGAGGGTTGGGTGGGAGGGTCGGGGGAGGATAGGAAGGGATGAGAAGGGGAAACAAAGGAGGAGGCTACAATGCTTGATAAGAAATGTACTCATTATCTTGCCCATGTAATTGTAACCCCTCTGTACAGTATTTTCACAAAAAAATAAAAAGAGTCTCACAGACTTTCCTGCTTGGGCTGACTGCAAACCACAATCCTCAGATCTCAGCCTCCTGAGTAGCCAAGATTATCAGGGTGAGCACCAGTGCCCAGTCAAATGTATTGTTACATAATCCAGCAATCATGTTAGATGGACCGCTAAGTTCCATCCTCATAATGAAAAAAAAAAAAAAGACAGGTAAGTAGGAAGAGCTACATTTTTCTACTGCCCATAATTTGCATGAAGTAAACTTTTAAAAAACTTAGCTGAGCCAGGTACTAGTGGCTCACACCTATAATCCTAGCTACTCAGGACGCTGAGATCTGAGGATCGTGGTTCAAAGCCAGCCCAGGCAGAAAAGTCCATTAGACTCTTATCTCCAATAAACCACCAGAAAACCGGAAGTGATACTGTGGCTTACATGACAGAGCACTCTCCTTGAGATGAAGAGCTGAAGGATAGCGCCCGAGCCCTGAGTTCAAGTCCTACAGCCGACAAAAAAAAAAGAGTTGAAATGTTTTAATTATCCCTCATAAAGTTTTAAATTAAGTTCTTAGGATGGCACACTTCTTTTTTCCTTTTGCGTTTTTTTTTTTTTTTTTTTTTTGGGTCCCATCATGCGGCCTGAACTCTGGGCCTGGGCGCTGTCCCTCAGCTCTTCAGCTCAAGAGTAGCGCTCTACCACTTGAGCAACAGCACCACTTCCGGCTTTTTTCTTTTTACTTATGTGGTGCTGAGGAATCGAACCCAGGGCCGCATGCATGCAAGGCAAGCATTCTACCACTGAGCCACCTTCCCTGCCCTTTCTTTTTCTTTTTTTGTCATTTGTGGGGCCTGAACTTAGGGTCTAAGTGCTGTCCCTGACTTTTTTCCTTCAGTGATAGTGCTCTACCACTTTGAGCCACAATACCACTTCAGGCTTTCTGGCTTTCTGGTGACTAATGGGAAAGAAGAGTCTCATAGACTTTTCTGCCTGGCTTTGAATGGTGATCCTCAGATCTCAGCCTCATGAGTAGCTAGGATTGTAGGCATAAGCCACCTGTACCTGGCTAGGATTGCACAATTCTAATTTTCACAACAGTGATGATACAGTAGTTGTTTTAGGTTTCCACTTTCACAAAAATGGCATCTCTAGATTTTACTAAAGTGTATTAGTTATCAGATAAATGCAAATAATTCTATCATTAACTAGAATAATGTTATATCCCTTTTTACCTATGGACTGGAAAATAAAGAGTGCTGGCAAAAAAGGAAGTAAACGCTCTCATACAATGCTGATACTTCTTTAAACTGCTACACTCTTCCTGGAAGAATACTTAGTAATATGTATAAATAATTAAAATATGCTGCTAAATCTTGTTCCTCAAATATTCATCATAAAATTGTTGATTGAGCAAAGTTATGTTTAGTAATTTTGCTGAAGAAAAGTAAAATACCTTTGCATGAAAATAAATTACCTTGGTAGTATCTAACAATGGAAAATTAGAGAAAGTTGTTTTTAGGATTCTAGAGCTTGAACTGAATGATTTTAGGGAGTGCTTTGTACGTTAGAGGATTGCCTCATATTGATGAGCAAAGCAATGCATTTGTTTTAAAGCATTTCCTACTCTCTCTTTTTTTTAAATTTAGTGTGGGCATGGGAGCTT
Source organism: Dipodomys spectabilis (assembly GCF_019054845.1). Lineage (NCBI taxonomy): Eukaryota > Metazoa > Chordata > Mammalia > Rodentia > Heteromyidae > Dipodomys > Dipodomys spectabilis. The sequence continues at coordinate 2,028,208 of NW_024870718.1, read as the reverse complement.
GAACTCAGAACCTCATACTTTTGCTCTGCTTGTAAAAGCATTTCTTCATAAGTCATCATATAGTCTGCTTAGTAAGTTTAGTTTTATCTTCTGCCAAAAAATAATCCTTGTAGCAAAGGAAGTTATTTCTGCTGAATCCAAAACTTTACATAAACTCTAGAAGAAAGTCCAATTCCAGCTGAGAAAATGGTTCATGGTTGTAAGACAGAGATTGAGACGATAACAATTTGAGACCAAACTGAGCAAAAAAAGTTCATGAGACCCTATCTCAACCAATAAAAAGCTGAATTGTAGCCCAGTGCTAGTGACTCATGCCTGTAGTCTTAGCTACTCAGGAGGCTGAGATCTAAAGATCACCATTCAAAGCCATCCAAAGCAGACAGGCAGTCATTGGACCCTAAACATTTTTTTGCCAGTAGATGGAATGCTATGTTCATCAGCAGAGGGCACTAGAGTGACATTGCCTGGCACACATGCAAAAGGCCCCTTTTTGGTTGGGCTCCAGCCCTCTATTTTTATTCTTCCACACAGTAGCCTAACAAAGGAGTTCCAGCTGTGCCTTCAGGCTAATCTCCGTCTCTTTAAGGTCCAGCTCATGTGCATCTACTGGCCATTTCTATAAACTAACCCACTCTGACTCTTCCCCATAAGCATGGTGAACCAGTTCTACAGAAGATTCTAGAAAGTTGTCTTCACTATTGGCAGCTTTGTAGCTGTGTATGTAGTTGACATGTTTTCTTTGAAGAGGTCTGAATTTCACCCTTGGTTTAGGATAGGTAAGAGGAGCTCTTCACTTTTCCCTTACTTCCTTTATTATTCATTCTTCCTTGGTGGGCAAGGTAACTGGTTTTTGTTTGTTTGTTTGTTTGTTTGTTTTGGTCCTGGGGCCTGAACTCTCGGCCTGGGCATTGTCCTCTTCAGCTGAATGCTAGTACTCTACAACTTGAGCCACAGCACCACATCCAGCTTTTCCTGCTTATGTGGTGCTGAGGAATCGAGGCAAGCACTCTACCACTGAGCCACCTTCCCAGCCCCAGGTAACTGTTTTTCTACACCTGCTTCTTGTGGTGTGTGTGTATGTGCCCATGCACATATGCCAGTCTATTATTGGAACTCAGGACCTGGGAGCTGTCCCTGTGCTTTTGTGCTCAAGGCTAGTACTCTACTACTTGAGCCAAAGCTCCACTTGCAGATTTTTGGAGGTTAATTGGAGACAAGTGTCTCAGACTTTACTGTCCAGGCTGGATTTGAATTCCAGTCCTCAGATCTCAGCTCCTGAGTACCTAGGATTACAGGCTTGAGCCATTGGTGCTCAGCTCACCTGCTTTGTCTGTATCTATTAATATTCTCATTCATTCCTTTTAGTATTTATCCACCTTCTACTTAACTAATAATCTTTATATTACACTTCCCCTGCTCAAAGTCAGATGTGGCCAAGTATAGAAGCATGCCTATAGTCACAGCTAGTCAAGAGACTAGAATAGGAAGAAGATTGCTTAAGTCCAGTAGTTCAGTCCAGCCTGGCAACCATGTCAGTTAAAAAAAAAAGAAAAAAAAAACTTTCCTGAGTGATTTCTAAATGACAAGTCTTTATACTTAAATGTCTACTTTCAGTAGATTTATTTCCAGTTTAAGTTGCAATGCCTTTGTCAATCAGGGAAAATTTTAATATAACTTCTGATGCAAATCATAAAACCTTACAGTTTCCTTCCTGCCCACTCTGGAGAACCACTGATTATAATCTTACACACACACACACACACACACACACACATATATATGGATATGTTACATCTCAAGAAAGAGTTTTACTGTTTTTTATTCTGCTAATGTTCTGAATTGTTTCATGTTAAAGAAGAGTCTTCAGGGGCTGGGAAGGTGGTTCAGTGGTAGAGCACTTGCCTTGCATGCATGAGGCCCTGGGTTCGATTCCCCAGCACCACATAAACAAAAAGAAAAAAACGCCGGAATTGGCGCTGTGGCTCAAGTGGTAGAGTGCTAGCCTTGAGCTAAAGAGCTGAGAGACAGCGCCCAGGCCCAGAGTTCAGGTCCCACGACCAGACTCCCCCCCCCCAAAAAAAAGAAGGGTCTTCAGAGGAAAACAACCCTTGAAACTGGATGCTACAGAAAACCTCTAGGGCACTAGTACTTATACTTCCTTTTCCCAGAGAGAGACTTAGTCATCCTTAGATAACTAGAAAACATCAGTGACTATGAACCACAAAACCAGGATACTTTTAGTTCCACCTACAATAGAAGATGAAAATAACTACATGACAGTGAAAAGTTCCACTCAAGACTCAGTAGCCGGATCTTTACGACTCCAGTCTGATTGTCCAGCTTTACTCCCAATGCTTTTTATTTTTTTTTTTTTTGCTGGTCCTGGGGCTTGTGAACTTGGGTCCTGGGTGCTGATCATCTTTGTGCTCAAGGCTAGCATTCTACCACTTGAGCCACCGTGCCACTTCCAGCTTTTTCTGTGATTAATTTGAGGTAAGAGTCTCATAGACTTTCCTGCCTAGGTGGCTTTGAACTGCAATCCTCAGATCTTAGCATCCTGAGTAGCTAGGATTACAGGCCTGAGCTACCAATGCCCATACCTCCCGATGCTTTTGTTCTTTGTTTACTAAGCTATCTTCTTTCCTCTTGATTGCTCTTGGGTTTTGGACTAATTCCAATATCTAGGTTTGAAGTTAAGTCCTCATGTTTCATAGATAAGAACTCTTTAAAGCAGAACCACATCTCCAGCGCTAATATTTTGTGATTATTTTTTAGATAGGGTCTAGCTACCTGCTTAGGTATATCCATCTATGTTAGGCTTCTGGTTTAGCTAAGATAAAAGGTACACACAACAGTATCCAATTCTGCTGAGGAGTCTCTGTAACTTTTCTGCTCTGCTGCCTCAAACCTTAATCCTTCCAATGTTAGCCTTCCATTTAGTTTCCATTTAGCTCAGGTTACAAGCATGAGCAGCCAGCACTATGCACTATGCACTATGCAAAGGTTCTTTTTTTTTTTTTTTTGGTTGGTTGTGGGGCTTGAACTCTGAGCTCTTCAGCTCAATGTGAGCGCTCTACCGCTTGAGCCACAGCACCACTTCTGGTTTTCAAGTGGTTTATTGGAGATCAGAATCTCATGGACTTTCCTGCCCTGGCTGGCTTTGAACTGCGATCCTCAGATCTCAACCTCTTGAGTAGCTAGGATTACAGGCTATGCAAAGGTTCTTATCCTTAAGAATACCTTTTGCAACCCAAATACCAATGACTCACACCTGTCCTAGTTTAGGAGGGTGAGCTCTGAGGATTGGAGTTCAAAGCCATCCTGGAGAAGGAAGGTCCATAAGACTTTTTTTCCTTATAAGACTCTTATCTCCTGCTAAGCACCAAAAAAAATCTAGAAGTGGAGCTCTGGCTTGAGTGTTAGAGCACTAGCCTTTAGCACAAAAGCTAGAGGACCGTGCCCAGGTTTTGAGTACAAGCTCTATGTTCAACACACACATATATACACACACACAAAGAGAGAGAGAGAAAAAGAGAAAGAGAAGGAGGGAGAGGGAGAGGCAGACAGACAGACAGACAGACAGACAGACAGAAAAGCCTTGAGTGAAAAACTAAGGGACTGTACCCAGGCCCTGAATTCAAATCCCAGTACTGGCACCAAAAAAAAATTTTTTTTTGGTTACTTGGCTACTCCTTTGTTAAAAGTCCAGCACTTGGCCACAATTTTCTTGAAATATTGATAAAAGACAAAATCAAAGAAACTATTAGTTCATAATCATTTTTCCAAATAGATGCTTGCATTTTTCTTTTTACTAGTTCCTTGTAATAAACCTGTAGTTTCCTAGGTAATTGAGTTCAATTACTAGTAACTTTTTAAAGAGTAAACTAGTAGACCAGACAACTATAAGTACAAAATTCATTATCATGTTCCCCACCAAAGAAACAATACTTTGTAATAAAGAATTTGGCTGAGGGCTGGGAAAGTGGCTCAGTGGTAGAGTGCTTGCCTTGCATGCATGAGTCCCTGGATTCAATTCCTCAGCACCACATAAGCAAAAAGAAAAAAGCTGGAAGTGGCGCTGTGGTTCAAGTGATAGAGCGCTAGCCTTGAGCTGAAGAGCTGAGGGACAGTCCCCAGGCCCAGAGTTCAAGCCCCATAACGGGCAAAAAAAAAAAAAAAAAAGAAGAAGAAGAAGAAGAAAACTTTTACCATTCCTGGGCATCTACCTTGAACATCATGAACTCAGATATGATAAAGATACCTTCACACGCATGTTCATTGCCACACTATTCACAACAGCCAAGATATGAAAACAGCCCACATGCCCCACAATAGATGAGTGGATCCAAAAAAATGTGAACCTATACACAATGGATTGATACACATCCTTTAGAAAGAAGAAAATACTGTCCTTTGCAGGGAAATGGATGGAACAAGAACAAATCATGTTAAGTGAGGTAAAATAAGCTAAGGGTGCATGTCCTCTCTAACATGCACAAATCAGATCTAAAATACACTGGGCTATGATAAATTATACAGGATTCTAGATATTCACACACAGTGAGATTAAAAGAGGTGATTCTTAAGAGAGAAACACAAAAGTGCAATATCTACAAGCCTCGTTGTATTAACATAAAATACTATATAAATATATATATATATATATATATGTCAAAATGGACTCCAAGATATGGAAATGAGACCTTTTTTCTATATTTTTAGTTTTTGATAATTCTGTCTTCTTTTCCTCATTTATAGTGTATTCACATGTATATCTCCAGGATAGTTGGAGGGAAGATACAGAAGTCAAGGGAAAAGGGTGAAAACTGCAGCAGTGGAGCTCATTAGACAATGGTGAAAGTGAACTATACAATTCATAGGTGGAGATGGGAAGGAGGGACGGGGAGAGAATGAGGGAACAGAAGACACTGTACAAAGAGGAATGTACTCATTACCTGACATGTAATTGTACATCATGTCTATAATAACAATAACAAATAAATTTTTTAAAAAGAAGGAAACAGTCAGTCAGAAGATAATCCCACAATCAAAATGCAAGTGTGATGTATAGGGGAAATTAGGATGCTATGGGAACAAAGAATAGTAAACCTAACACAGTGTGAGAACTTAGGAAAGCCTTTCTCCAAAATATGCTTAAAATTGACACCTAATCTTTTTATAGGGTAAGGGTGGTACAAAGATGAAGGGAGGAAAAGTGAACAAATGCAGTCATGCCATTCAGTATACATATGTGAAAAATGACCTGAGCAACCTGTGGTCAGGGACTGGAGAAGAAAACTGGGGGAAAGCAAAGGAAGGTGTCATGTTGTCCAAAAAAGAGTTACAGGGGCTGGAAAGGTGGCTCAGCCATAGAGTGCTTGCTAGCATGCATGAGACCCTGGGTTCAATTCCTCAGCACCACATAAACAGAGAAAGCTGGAAGTGGTGCTGTGGCTTAAGTGGTAGAGTGCTCACCTTGAGCTGAAGAGCTGAGGGACAGTGCTCAGGCCCAGAGTTCAGGTCCCACAACCCACCAAAAAACAAAAAAGAATTGTATTCTTACCTGACTTATGAAAGGGCAACCCCTCTGTACAACATGTTGTTAATAATAATAATAATGATAAACTTATACTTCAGGTCTCAATAGAGACCTGAAAGATGATGCAGACTAAAAAAATAAAATTAATGAAAAAGAAGACTTGATTGTGCTTGGGGATTGGAGGGAAAAACTGGGAGAAAGTAAAAGGGCAGCGGGGCGCCAGTGGCTCATGCATGTAATCCTAGCTACTCAGGTGGCTGAGCTCTGAGGATTGCAGTTCAAAACCAGCCTGAGCAGGAAAGTCTGTGAAACTCTTATCTCCAATAAAACCAATAGAAAACCAGAAGTGGTGCTGTGGCTCAAGTGGTAGAGTGCTCACTTTGAGCTTAAGAGTGCAGGGACAGCATTCAGACCCAGAATTCAAGCCCCATGACCAACCATAAAAAAAAAGAAAGAAAGTAAAGGGGTGACATTGTCCAAAAAGAAATGCATTCTTTACCTGACTTATATAATGTAAACCCTTTTGTATATTACCTTTATAATAACAACAAAAAATTTTGAAGAGGGCTGGGAAGGTGGCTCAGTGGAAGAGTGCTTACCTTGCATGCATGAGGACCTGGGTTTGATTCCTCAGCACCACATAAGCAGAAAAAGCTGGAAGTGGCACTGTGTGTCAAGTGGTAGAGTGCTAGCCTTGAGCATAAGAGCTGAGGGATAATGCTCACGCCCAGAGTTCAGACCCCACAACAGACAAAATAAATAAATAAATAAATAAAACTCCTTTAACCTTTAACTGTGTCTAGGGGGATTTTCTTGTTCACCAGTTAATTCACCTCAATATGATAGAGTACTAACTTTGAGCAAAAGAGCTCAGGGACAGTTCGCAGGCCCCGGGTTAAAGCCCCATGGCCAACAACAACAAAAGAATCAGGCTACAAAAGGAAGAGAACAAATGGGCCAAGATTTTAATTCCAGGGGTTCAACTTCCATTTGTATAGTTAAGTTGGTACAGTGGCTTGTTATTCATTACTTTAATGAGGAGGAAAACATTTCCAAATTCCCTTCAGTGAATTCCAAATTAGAGTTGGTAAAAATTTGAAAAAAGAAAGTCAATGTGGTGAGGCTGGGAAGGTGGCTCAGTGGTAGAGTGCTTGCCTTGCATGCATGAGGCCCTGGGTTCGATTCCTCAGTCCACATAAGCAGAAAAAGCCAGAAGTGGTGCTGTGGCTCAAGTGGTAGAGCACTATCCTTGAGCTAAAGAGCTGAGGGACAATGCCCAGGCCCAGAGTTCAGGCCCCAAGACCAACCAAAAAAACTAAAACTAAAACAAAACAAAACAAAAGAAAAAACACAGAAAGAAAGTCAATGTGGTTACACATAGAAAAAGACAGAGGACCAGTAGCTTCCAATTCATTCTCATTCCCATATACTTCAAAAGTGACCAGGGAGGGGTGGGAGGTTGGCTCAGCACTGTGGCTCAAGTGATAGAGCAGTAGCCTTGAGCTAAAAAGCTGACGGACAGTGCCAGGGCCCAGAGTTCAGCCCTCATGACTAACAACAACACAAAAGTGACCAGGGACTAATACCTTGGTAGTCAAAATAACCTATTTTTCCTTATAATTTGCTTTCCTCACGTTTTTTGTCATAATGAAGGAAATCTACCACAGGGTTGGCTAAGACACAGAGAGTGAAAGTTTTATTTACTTCACTCGAACTGATAAATGCCACCAGAGGTAGGCTGTGATAAATTATGTATGTACAGGGCAATATTTATTGCAAATATCTATAGAAATCTATAGAAAGAAATTCACTGTACCTATCATCTTAGTATGAGGCAGCATGTTAGTTTCATAATCTGAAGAAATACATTAAAAAAACACTATGAGCTGGGTGCTGGGGGCTCACGCCTGTAATCCTAGCTACTCAGGAGGCTGAGATCTGAAGATCACGGTTCAAAGCCAGCCCAGGCAGGAAAGTCCATGAAACTCTTATCTCCAATAAACCACCAGAAAACCGGAAGTGGCACTATAGCTCAAGTGGTAGAGCGCTAGCCTTGAGCTGAAAAGATGAGGGCCAGCACCTAGGCCCAGAGTTCAAGCCCCAAGACCGAAAACAAACAAACAAACAAAAAAAAAAAACCCACTATGGAACTGGGTCTGGTGGCTTATGACTGTAATACTGCCTACTCAGGAAGATAAGAACAGAAGATTGTGGTTTGAAGCCAGCCCATGCAGAGAGTCTGCAAGACTCCATCTCCAAAATAACCAGCAAAAAGCTAGACTGGAAGTGTAGTTCAAGTGGTAAAATGACATCTGGACAAGCAAGTGAACATAATGTCCTGAGTTCAAACACAAGTTATTGGCAAAAAAAAAAAAAACAAAAAAAACCACTATGAACAAACTAAAATTCTAATAAAGGCTCAAATAATCATCATCAAGGGTTTGTGGTTTTGTTTTTGTTTTTGTTTTGTCAGTCATGGGGCTTGAACTCTGGGCCTGGGTGCTGTCCCTGTGCTCTTCAACTCAAGGCAAGCACTCTACCTCTTGAGCCACAGCACCACTTCAGTGTTCTAGTGGTTTATCGGAGATCAGAGTTTCACGGACTTTTCTGCCTAGGCTGGCTTTGAACCGTGATCCTCAGATCTCAGCCTCCTGAATAGCTAGGAATACAGGCTTGAGCCACCGGTTCCCGGCAAGAAGGTTTTAAAAAAGTAAAGAAGATTAAAAAACAAAGGAGAGAAAAGAAAGTTAAAATTCCAGAATCCTAAAATCAAAACCTTCATTTAAAATAGTTTTAAATATACAAATTAAAAGTAAGCCTGGTGCTAGTGGCTCATACCTATAATCTTAGCAGCCTCCACCCACTGAGCTATATCACTCATCCCCACTTTAATCATGTTCCACAAAAAGCTTGCATTATGTCTAAAAAAAAAAAAACTTAGCTACTCAGGAGGTTGAAATCTACAGAACATGTGGAGGCTGGGCAGGAAAGTCTGTGAAACTCATATCCAATTAACCAGTGAAAAGACAGAAGTAGAGCTGTGGCTCAAGTAGCAGAGCACTAGTCTTGAGCAAAAAGGTTCAGAGACAGCACATAGGCCCCGAGTTCAAGCCACAAGACCAGCAAAAATAACCATGGATTTTAAAAAAGGGGGACTGGGAAGGTGGCTCAGTGGTAGAGTGCTTGCCTTTCATGCATAAGGACCTGGGTTTGATTCCTAAGCTGTACATAAGCAGAAAAAGCCAGAAGTGGCACTGTGGCTCAAGTGGTAGAGTGCTAGCCTTGAACTGAAGAGCTGAGGGACAGTGCCCAGGCCTACAATTCACATCACCCCGACTGACAAAAAACAAAAACAAAAACAAAAAACCAACCAACAAACAAACAAACAAAAAAAATGGGCAATGAGAGCTCACATCTATAATCTTAGCTACTCTGGAGATGGAGATCTGAGGATCACAGTTCAAAGCCAGCCCAAGCAGGAAAGTCCATGAGACTTATCTCCAATAAACCACTAGAAAACTGGAAGCAGTGCTGTGGCTCAAGTCAGAGACCTTGCTTTGAGCTGAAGAGCTGAAGGACAGCGCCCAGGCCTAGAATTCCAGTCTCATGACCAACACACACACACACACACACACACACACACACACACACACACACACACACACACACACACACACACACACACAAAGGGAAGTTGAAATTGAAAAGAAAAACTGTCAAAATCATTCAGACTGTGTTCTTTATCTATTTACAGACAATGTGACTGATTGCTTGTGTACAAAATTTCTGGAAATCTACAAAAGAAGAAAAAGAAAAAACATCTCAAACTTATCATTTAGACAAGAGCTCAAGATATCAAATAAAGGCCTGGGAAGGTGGCTCAGTGGTAGAGTGCTTGCCTTGCATGCCTGAGGCCCTGGGTTCAATTCCTCAGCACCACATAAGCAAAAAGAAAAAAGCTGCAAGTGGCGCTGTGGCTCAAGTGGTAGAGTGCTAGCCTTGAGCTGAAGAGCTGAGGGACAACAGGCCCAGAGCTCAGGCCCCAGGACCGGAGCCTCCCCCCCGCAAAAAAAAGATATAAGGTAAATACGCAATAAATAATATAGTAGGTTTAGGAAGGTGGCTCAATAGTTGAGTGCTTACCTTGCATGCATGAGGCCCTGGGTTCAATTCCTCAGCACCACATAAGCAGAAAAAGCCAGAACTGTCACTGTGGCTCCAGTGGTAGATTGCTATTCTTGAACTGAAGAGCTGAGGGACAGTGCCTAGGCCCAGACTTCAGGCCCCATGACCAACAAAATAAATAAACAAATAAATAATATAGTATTATAACACAATAAATATCTACTTACAATATTTTTATACAGTAACAAATTACACATGCACACTAAAATCAAAACAATAATCACTCCAAAAAATGAAATATTTCTTCGTAAGTCTAACAAGCATGTATGGGACTTGTAAGCTGAAAACTATGCAATGTCAATAAAAGAAATGAAAGAAAAAATAAATTAATGGACAAACTGAGTTTATGGTTTAGAAGACTAAAGCTAATAAATATTAAAAATTTTCTCAAATACATATGTTTCATTTGTATCAGGATTCCAGCAAGATTTGTTTGTATATCTGGACAAACATATCCTAAAATTTATATGGAAAAACAAAGAAACAAGAATAGTGACGCATACTTGTAACCCTAGCATTGGAGCTGCTGAGACAGGAAGGTTGTAACCTCAAGGATAGCTTGGGCTAGCTACATAGAGACACTGTCTCACCTTTTGGCCTCCACACACACATACAAAGAAGAATATTCCAAACTTTTTTTTTTTTTAATTTAATTTAATTTTATTTGTGAACATACTGTACAGAGGAGTTACAGTTACATGGGCAGGATAATGCATACATTTCTTACCAAGCATTGCAGCCTCCTCCTTTGTTTACCCTTCACATCCTTTCCCAGCCTCCCCCCTCCCCCCCTAATCCCAATCCTTCTCCTTCCTCCCCCCCCCCCCCCCCCCCCCGCACCAACGTTGTAAAGCTCGTTTTGGACATGACAACTTGTACTTCTCATTGTTGCAACAGGTCCACCTGTATCCTTAAACAACTTTTTGTGTGTGTGTGTTTGACCATGCTGGGGCTTGAACTCAGGGCCTACGTGCTGTCCCTGACTTTTTTTGCTCAAGGCTAGTGTCTACCATACCTCCACTGCCAGTTGTTCTGCAACTGCTTATGAATCTATACTGAATGCATATATAAACCACACATGGCTTCTTGTGAACTTCCAAGAGACAAGGAAAATCATAGTGAGTGTTAGTAGAAATAGACTTAGTTGCTTGCATTTTTCTTTTCTTTTCTTTTCTTTCTTTTTTTTTTTTGAGACAAGGTATCCATTTGCAGCCTGGTTGGCCTTGAACTCATGATCCTCTTGCATCAAGCTTCCAGAGTTTTGTGATTACAAATATGGGTCACCATGTCCAGCTCTAAAGCTATTTGTTACAAAAAAAAAAAAGAAGGGACAAAGTGTTACTTATATAGATGTGTTTGTGAAATTCAAACCTGCCACATTCATGTGAATTTTCACTTGAAGAACTTGCATAGATTTGCTGAGTTTTTTCTTTTTTTAGTAACACTTATGGCTTAAGAGAGAAAGCAGATAATAACCCAATTCTATCTCTTCCATCTTTTGAGCTGTAGAGTGAGAAAGACTCCCACATGAGGCACTGGGAAGGTGGCTCAATGGTAGAGTGCTTGCCTTGCATGCATGAGGCCCTGGGTTCGATTCTTCAGCACCACATAAGCAGAAAAAGCTGGAAGTGGGACTGAGGCTCAAGTGGTAGAGCCCTGGTCTACAGCTGAAGAGCTGGGGGACAGTGCCCAGGCCCAGAGTTCAGGCCACACAACCAACAACAACAACAAAAATAAGATTCCTACATGAACAGAGTAAATATAGTATTGATAAGAAACACAGAATAAGCCAGGGGCTGGTTGCTCACTCCTCTAATCCTAGCTATTCAGCAGGCTGAGATCTGAGGATCACTGTTAAAAGCCAGCCCTGGCAGGAAAGTCCATGAGACTCTTTTTTTTTTTAATTTTTTTTTTTATTTTTGGGTCTGGTCGTGGGCCTGAACTCTGGGCCTGGACACTGCCCTCAGCTCTTCAGCTCAAGGCTAGCGCTGTACCACTTGAGCCACAGCGCCACTTCTGGCTTTTTACTTTTTGCTTATGTAGTGCTGAGGAATCGAACCCAGAGCCTCATGCATGCAAGGCAAGCGCTCTACCACTGAGCCATCTTCCCAGCCCTCCATGAGATTCTTCTCTCCAATAAACCACCAGAAAACTGGAAGTGGTGTTGTGGCTCAAGCGGTAGAGTGCTCACCTTGAGCTGAAATGTGCAGGGACAGAGCTCAAGCCCAGAGATCAAACTCCATAACTGACCAAAAAACCCCACCAAACTAACAAAAACAAAAACTCAGAATAGTAAAGTATTTCTCCTTCCTTCTAAACAAATACATCTTCTTAGCCATTCTCATTACTCATCTCTAGAACTTGTCATTCACTAATACATCATCTTCACACGGATGAAGTACTACTAGTTAGTGAAATTTGATTTTTATAAAAGTTTGTTATTATTATTATTATTTGTCGGTCATGGGGCTTGAACTCTGGGTTTGGGCCCTGTCCCTGCACACTTGGGCTCAAGGTGAGCACTCTACCACTTGAGCCACAGCACCACTAATGGTTTTCTAGTGGTTTATTGGAGGTAAGAGTCTCACGGACTTTCCTGTCTGGGCTGGCTTTGAACCATAATCCTCAGATCTCAGCCTTCTGAGTAGCTAGGATTATACGCATGAGCCACGGGCCACCAGCTAAGTTTGTTGTTATTATAAAGGTAATGTGCAGAGGGGCTGGCAAGGTGGTTCAGTGGTAGAGTGCTTGCTTTGCATGCATGAGGCCCTGGGTTTGATTCCTCAGCACCACATAAACAGAAAAAACTGGAAGTGACTCAAATCATAAAGTGCTAGCCTTGAGCTGAACAGCTTAGGCACAGGAGGCAGGCCCAGAGTTCAAACCTCACAACCACCCCCCCTTGCTCAAAGCTGGTGCTCTACCATTTGAGGAATGCCTCTAATCCAGCATTTTGCTGGTTGACAGGAGATGGAGTCTTTAGGTTTTTTTCTGAATGGATTGGGTTAAAATGTTGAGCAACCTTTGTCCAATGAAGCTTGATTCAAATTTTTTTTGAGTTTTAGCAAGGATTTTAGCATAACAGGATTAACAGGGGGAAAAAAACAGAAAAAGAAACATTTCCTGCTCTCTATGCAGGACATGGGAATTAAAGCCTAGTTTGATTCTTGAAATGCAAATAGAAAATTTCTGAAAACTATTAAATATTTCTACATATACTGGTTAAAATCAAGGATAAATGTCTAAGTGTTTATTTCAAATTGAATTCAATATCTAATGATACATTTTCAAAGCATATTATATCATATTGTTTTTTTTTTTTTTTGCCGGTTGTGGGCTTGAATTCTGGGCCTGGGCGCTGTCCCCCAGCTCTTCAGCTCAAGGCTATTGCTCTACCACTTGAGCCACAGTCCCCCTTCAAGCTTTTTCTGCTTATGTGGTGCTAAGGAATCAAACCCAGGGCTTATGCATGCAAGGCAAGCACTCTACCACTGAGCCACTTTCCCAGCCCCATATAGTATTTTTTAGTTAACCTTAATTTTAGTTTATCTCATGCAAGTTAAAAGTTCTACCATATGATTAGAGAAAACAAAATATACACTAACCACCTTGCTGTGTAGTATTTAACAAATATATTTTTCTTTTTAATTAACTACATGTGTTTTAAAGCTGGACATCTATGGATTACAGCTGTAATCCTAGCTACGTAGGAGACTGAGATCAAGAGGATTGAAATTCAAAGCCAGCTTGATTAGAAAAGTCCATGAGACTTCATGTCTAAAATAACCAGCTAAAAACATGTGCTGGACATACGGTTCAAGTAATAGAGCTCAGCCAAGCCAACCAAGCAAGTACAAGGTCCTCAATTCAAACACACAATACAGCTGGGAAGGTGGCTCAGTGTAAAGTGCTTGCCTTGCATGCTTGAGGCCCTGGGTTTGATTCCTCAGCACTCATAAGCAAAAAAAAAAAAAAAGCCGGAAGTGGCGCTGTGGCTCAAGTGGTAGAGCACTAGCCTTGAGCTGAAGAGCTGAGGGACAGCACCCAGGCTCAGAGTTCAGGCCCATGACAGGACCCAAAAAAACAAAAAACAACCCCCCGCCCACACACAATACAAAGAAATACATATAAAGAGGGAAAAAAGTGAGTGAGAACATACAAGAAAGAACATTAGCTGGGCACCAGTGGCTCACACCTGTAATGCTAGCTACTCAGGAGGCTGAGATCTGAGCATCACAGTTCAAAGCCATCGTGGGCAGGAAAGTCCATGAGACTCTTATCTACAATAAACCACTAGAAAACTGGAAGTGGTGCTATGGCTCAAGTGGTAGAGTGCTCACCTTGAGCTGAAGAGAGCAGAGACAGCATCCAAGTCCAGAGTTCAAGCCCCACAACTGACCAAAAAAAAAAAAAATAGGTGCCATTGGGACAGTAGCATGTAGTCTAGGCAGCACTCATTGGAGACATCACAGGTCACCCATCAATCTCTGTTCTTGCATAGCTTCTTTTCTAATTGGCTGAGCATTCAGACTCATTAAGACTTCTCTTATCCCATGAATCTGAAGACAATATTCTTCAGCCCATTGGCAGACCAGCTTAGAAAGCATATCTAGTCACTGTCTCACAAGCTTGCTTTTTATTTATTTTAAATAAGTTTTTATTGTGAAAATACTGTACAGAGGGGTTACAATCACATGAGCAAGGTAATGAGTACATTTTTTTTTGTCGGTCCAGGGGCTTGAATTCTGGGCTTGGGCGCTGTCCTTGTACTCTTCAGCTCAAGGCAAGCTCTCTACGGCTTGAGCCACAGCGCCACTTCTGCTTTTCTAGTGGTTTATTGGAGATAAGAGTCTCACGAACTTTCCTTCTCCAGCTGGCTTTGAACCTCAACCCTCAGATCTCAGCCTGCTGAGTAGCTAGATTAAAGGACTGAGCCATCAGTGCCAGGCATGAGTACATTTCTTATCAAGCATTGTTGGCTCCTCCTTTGTCTTTTCCCCTGCCATCCTTTCAGTCCCATCTCCACAACAACATCCCTCCCTGTCCCCCTATTTTTTATTTATTTTTTTGTTGTTTTTAACCTACTGGTCAAAGCTCTCATTGTCTTTTTTTGGGGGGGGGGTAACTGGTCCTGGGGCTTAAATTTTGGGCCTGGGCATCCCTTTACTATTTTTGCTCAAGGCTAGTGCTCTACCACTTTAGCCACAGCTCCACTTCCTACATGTCGCTGGTTAATTGGAGATAAAGAGTCTCACAGGATTTCCTGCTCTGGGTACCTTCCAATGGAGATTTCCAACACTCAGTCTGCTGAGAAGCTAGCATTATAGGCACCCAGGTTCTGATTGCTTTTTGATATTCACGGTGGAAAACTTACACTGACTTTATCACGCCTCTGATTGAATTGGATCTTTGATTACTATTCTTACAAAAGTTTATTGTTATAATTATTATTATAAAGGTGAGGTACAGAGGAACTACAGTTACATTAAGTTAGGAAAAGAGTACTATTTTTTTGTCCATTGTGGGGCTTGAACTCTGGGGTTTGGTGTTGTCAGCTCTTCAGCTCAAGGCTTGCACTCTACCACTTAAGCCACAGTGCCACTTCCAATTTTTTCTGCTTATGTGGTGCTGAGAAATTGAGCCCAGGGCCTCATACATGTGAGGCAAGCACTCTACAACTGAGCCACCTTCTCGGCCCCCAAGAGTATATTTCTTTTGGCCAATGTCACCTCTTCCCTTTCTCTGTTTTTCCATCCTGTCCTCACCCACAGGTTATATAGTTCACTTTTTAACATAGTGAATACCACTGTTGCATTTGTTCACTAATGTTCTTTATTTTCATTATATTTCCCTATATTTTTGCTAATTCTCACTATGTTTACATCAGATTTAAAACATCACATGAAATGTCTATAAGTATTATAATATATATAATAATTATATATTATATAGAGAGAATATATATATAATTATAAAACCACAAAGTGTAAGGTATGTTAGTACTATTGTGTATTAAGATGAATAATTATATTAAAATATAAAGGAAGGGATTGTCATTGTAAATTTTGGAGGAGTACAGGACTGGGGTTTGAACTCAGTGCATGTACTGGGTTGGTGTTCTACCACTGGAGCCAATACAATGCAAAACATTTCCATTAAAATGAATGTGTTTGTCCTAAAAAAAAAAAAATCAGTGCTAGCCGGGCGCTGGTGGCTCACGCCTGTAATCCTAGCTACTCAGGAGGTTGAGATCTGAGGATCGAGGTTCAAAGCCAGCCCGGGCAGGAAAGACTGTGAGACTCCTATCTCCAATAAAACCACCTGAAAACCGGAAGTGGCGCTGTAGCTCAAGTGGTAGAGCGCTCGCCTTGAGCTGAAGAGCTGAGGGACAGCGCCCAGGCCCCGAGTTCAAGCCCCACGACCGAAAAAAAAAAAAATCAGTGCTTTTAAAGGGTTAACTTCTTAGTACATGAAAAGTTCATAAAGTAAAGATAAAATATCCTCATGCATGTGTCTTTGTTCCTGAGAATTAAACCCAGAGCTCTATCACTGAGCTATATTAACCCTCTATATTCTATTTTATTTTTTTGGTCGGTCGTGGAGCTTGAACTCTGGGCCTGGGCACTGTCCCTCAGCTCTTCAGCTCAAGGCTAGAGCTCTACCACTTGCAGTGCCACTTCAAATTTTCTGGTGGTTTATTTGAAGTAAGAGTTTCACGGACTTGCCAGCCTGGGCTGGCTTTGGACCACGATCCTCAGATCTCAGCCTCCTGAGTAGCTAGGATTACAGGCGTGAGTCCGGGCAACCCTCTATATTGTTTAATACAGGGTCACATGTATTTGCCTAGGCTGGCTTCCAATTCCTGATCCTTCTACCTTCACCTCTATGATAGCTGGGATTATAGGCAAGCACTCTGACCCTCTATGCCTTATCTTTCCATCAAGGTTTATCACCTGCTTCTTCTCATCCATTTAAATATTTGTTAGAAAAATTGATTATCTGCCAAGTATAGGCAAAGAATAAGATGATGCCTACTTCTAAGTAGTTTACAACTACCAAAAAAGATTGTAAGTATGCACCACTGGAAGATGAAGCAGAGCCTTTCCAGATGTGATTTTTGGCCTGAGTCATTTCAGAAAGAGTTAGACAGAATGATCGGGTGGTGGAAAACAAGCTAGGGAATGCAGAGGTATACAGGGAAATTATTAGGAAATTTGCAGCATCCTTTACTGATTGCAAGCTCATTGTGCCTGCAGCCATGTAGCCTCTCTACCCTATCTAGAAGTTGTGTAGCATCACCAAAAGGAATGGCTGGGAGAAGGAAGGACTGGAAGGTTGCCTGGGCCTCTAGATTCCACGTAAGACCTTGGACAGGATGCTTAATTTTTAATGGATCTGTTTTCTCATCTGTATAATGGGATGAATAACATCCAGATTACAGGGGAAAAAGTAGGCTATGCTCCAGCGTAACCACACTAAGGTTTTCCACTCTCTCCAGCTGGTTTGGAAGTCAGCTTTCTCCTATGGGGAAGGAGCACGGCTCTTAGTTAAGAAAAACTCTGGAAGTGGCTGTGATGCACCCAACCTTCCCCCAAATCCATTCCCTTCCTTCTCTCCCTCCCCCTGTCCCCCATTCAGATTCAGAACTGCTGCCCCCAGGGATCCTGGCTTCCCCCAAATCCATTCCCTTCCTTCTCCCCCTCTCCCCTCCCCCTTTCAGATTCAGAACTGCTGCCCCCAGGGATCCTGGCTTTTGTTCTGTGGAGGCTTAAACTCTGACCTGTTTTTGCCCTGGTTCATTGTTGAAAAGTTATCACCTGCTGTCTGCAGAATATTACAAATCGAAACTGCCAAAATTTATTGGCAGGAAATGCTAAATATAATGCTTTGTTCAATATTTACATATCAATGCTTTTACTCTTTTTTCTTTAATTTCCTGATGATCCCCTCCTCCATCATAATAACCACTCCCTTTTCACTTGTTGGTATTGTCATTTAGTAACAAAAAGTTCTATTTATGTTCTTATATATTATTTTAATATTGATTACAATTTATCAACTTATCTGTCTATATGTGATTTTTTTGTTTATTTTTGAGACACAGTCTCATTATTACAGGCTGGCCTTCAAAACTATCCTCCTGCCTCAGCCTTCCCATTGCTGTGTAGGAGCTCCCATCCAAGTGATTGTAAGTTCTTACAATCTGTTTTAATATCCTCTGCAACTTGTTTTTCAAGCTTGAATATTCATAAGAGCCATCTGGGAATTTGTTAACATGAAGATTATGATTTAGTAAGCCTGGACTTTTAACAAATGCAAAGGGGAAAAGCTAATGTGGGATATGACCACAGGACCATCCAATGTTGAGAACAAAGGACATGCTGAGAAGCATGATATATATATATATATAGATATATATAAATATATATTGTTTATATATTATATATAATATATATTTATATATATAAATATACACATATTTTATATATTATATATATTATACATATATAATATTTATACTATATATACTATATATAATATATAAAATATATGCTATATTATATTATATTATATATATAATTATATAATATATTTTATGTATAATATAAATATTATATATATTATATTATATATAATATATTATATAATTATATATATAATATAATATTAGTATATATTATATATATAATATATAGTATTATATATAATATTATATATATAATATATAGTATTATATTTAATATTATATATAATATATAGTATATGTATAATATATAGTATATATATATTATATACAGTATATATAATATATATTATATATAGTATATATATTATAAATATAATATATGTATAATATATATAATATATAAAATATGTGTATATTTATATATATTTATATATATAATATAATATATAGTATATATAATACAATATATATTATATATACTATATATTATATATAATATATATATTATATTATATATTATATATAACATTATATAGCATATATAGTATATATATAATATAATATATACTATATATATTATAAATATAATATATGTATAATATATATAATATATATATTATATATATATATATAAACCAGATAGACCTGTATTTGCCATTTTGTATTAGACCTGCTTGAAGAATGCAGCTGCAAATTCAAATGTTCATGCTATTCAACAAAAATGAACACACAAAATACCAGCTCCTCTGGGACACAGCAAAGGCAGTACTCAGAGGCAAGTTTATAGCTCTGAGCTCCTACATCAACAAATTGGAGAGATCTGAAACTAGCAATTTAATGACACATCTAAACCTCCTTGAAAAAGAGCAGCAAGATAAACCCCAATCCAGTAGACGGAAAGAAATAATCAAAATTAAATCAGAATTAAATGAATTAGAATCCAAAAAAACTATAGAAAGAATCAACAAAACAAAGAGTTGGTTCTTCGAAAAACTTAACAAAATTGACAGACCCTTAGCAAATCTTATCAGAAAAAGAAGAGAACACACCCAAATTAATAAACTCAGAGATGAGAATGGAAACATCACCACGGAAACAACCAAGATTCAGAACATTATAAGGGAATACTTCTCAAAACTTTATGCTAATAAGTTTGAGAACTTGACAGAAATGGACCTCTTCCTAGCAAATATTGACATGCCAAAACTAAACCAAGATGAGGTAAACTATCTTAACAGGCCCATATCAAGCATTGAAATAGAAACAGCAATAAGAGACCTCCCAGCTAAGAAAAGTCCAGGACCAGATGGTTTTACAGCGGAATTTTACAAGGCCTTCAAAGCAGAGCTCACACCAATTCTCCTCCAACTCTTCAATGAAATTGAAAGAGAAAGCTCACTACCGAACACATTCTATGAAGCCATCATAACCCTCATCCCAAAACCAGGCAGGGACTCATCAAAGAAAGAGAACTATAGAACCATTTCTTTGATGAACATTGATGCAAAACTTCTCAACAAAATTTTGGCCAACCGACTTCAACAATTCATCCAAAAAATCATACACCACGATCAAACAGGGTTGATTTCAGTGATGCAAAGCTGGTTCAATATACGCAAATCAAATAATATTATTCATCACATCAACAGGAGCAAGAATAAGAACCACATGGTTATCTCAATAGACGCAGAAAAAGCATTCGACAAGATCCAACACCCCTTTATGATGAAGGTTTTGGAAAAATTAGGAATCCATGGAACATTCCTCAATACAATAAAGGCTGTATGTGACAAACCTACAGCCAGCATTATACTCAATGGTGAAAAACTAAAGCTATTTCCTCTTAACTCAGGAACAAGACAAGGATGCCCACTCTCTCCACTTCTCTTCAATCTAGTATTAGAATGCCTAGCTACAGCAATAAAACAAGATGCAGACATAAAGGGGATCCAAATAGGGAAATAAGAAATAAAACTCTCCCTCTTTGCAGATGACATGATCTTGTATTTAAAGAATCCCATACACTCCACTCCCAAATTACTCAAGCTGATTCAAAACTTTGGCAAAGTAGCAGGTTATAAAATTAACCCCCAAAAATCAATGGCTTTTCTGTATGCCAACAATGAGAAAAGTGTGGCTGAAATTAGGAAAGCAACTCCATTTGTAATAGCCCCACAAAAAAATAAAATACCTAGGAATTAACTTAACTAAAGAAGTGAAGGACCTCTATGATGAAAACTTTAAAATCTTGAAAAAGGAAATCAACACAGAACTTAAAAAATGGCAAAACCTCCCATGCTCCTGGATTGGAAAGATTAACATCGTGAAAATGGCAATACTTCCCAAGGCTATCTACAAATTCAACGCAATACCTATCAAAATTCCACCCTCATTCTTCAAGGAAATAGAAGAGGCAATCCAAAAATTCATATGGAAAAATAAAAGACCCCGAATAGCAAAAACGCTCCTCAACGGAAAGAACACTGCTGGAGGAATATCAATATCAAATTTCAAACTCTACTATAAAGCCATAGTAATCAAAACAGCTTGGTATTGGCATAAGAACAGACCTCCGGACCAATGGAATAGAATTGAAAACCCAGAAATGAACCTACAGACCTATAGCCATCTAATCTTCAATAAGGGAGCTAAAACAATAGAATGGAAGACAGACAGCCTCTTCAGTAAATGGTGCTGGCAAAACTGGTTAACTACATGTAGAAAACTAAAGCTAGATCCTTATATATCACCCTGCACCAGAATCAACTCCAAATGGATCAAAGACCTTGAACTCAAAGCAGACACTCTGAAAACATTACAGGATGGAATAGGAGAAACCCTGGGTCTCCTCAGCTCAGGCCGAAATTTTCTGAATAGAGACCCAGAAACACAACAAATCAAAGAAAGGTTGGACAAATGGGATTGTATAAGGTTGCAGAACTTCTGCAGGGCAAATGACATAGCTAGCAAGATCAATAGAAAGCCCACGGATTGGGAGAAGATCTTTACTAGCCATACAACGGACAAGGGTCTCATATCTAAAATATACTTGAAACTCAAAAAATTAAACCACCCAACAACAAATCCTCAAAGAAACAACTGCCCAATAAGTAAGTGGGTGAAAGACTTAAAGAGAAGCTTCTCTGAAGAAGAAAGAAGGATGGCCAATAGACACATGAAGAAATGTTCAACATCCCTAGCCATAAAAGAAATGCAAATCAAAACAACATTGTGATATCACCTCACTCCAGTTAGAATGGCAAAAATCAAGAACTCTAACAACAACAGATGCTGGAGGGGATGTGGACAGAAAGGAACCTTACTTCATTGTTGGTGGGAATGTAAACTTGTTCAACCACTTTGGAAAGCAGTATGGAGGTTCCTCAAAAGACTCCACATAGAGCTCCCCAATGACCCAGCAATCCCACTTTTGGGCATTTACCCAAATGATCACAAACAAGACCACACTAAAGCTACCAGCACAACTCTGTTTATTGCAGCATTATTTCCCATAGCTAAGATATGGAACCAACCCAGATGCCCCTCAGTAGATGAATGGATCAAGAAGATGTGGTATATATACACAATGGAATTCTATGCCTCCATCAGAAAGAATGACATTTCCCCATTTGTTAGGAAATGGAAAGGCTTGGAAAAAATTATATTAAGTGAAGTAAGCCAGGCCCAAAGAAACATAGGTCCCATGGTTTCCCTTATTTGCAATATCTAGTATAGGTATGAGTCAAGCAGAAAAAGTCAGAGAATGTGATGTTAGGAAAACGAACCCTCAAATATGTATTTTAATGTTTTTGTTTCTTTCATGCATGTGTTTCTAACGCATTTATAAGATTATTTCTTTGTTGCTTTGTATGTCCCTCCCCCACAGTGTAACCCCCGCTTTCACTATATTTGATGTCAGTATAACGTGGAGGAGACGGGGACAAACAAGTCGTTTAAGGATTCAGGTGGACCTGTTGCAATAATGAGAAGTACAAAATGTCATGTCAAAACCAGCTTTACAATGTCGGTGGGGGGGAGGGGGGGTATGATTGGATGGGAGGGAGGGGGGAGGCTGGGAAGGGAGGTGAAGGGTAAACAAAGGAGGAGGCTGCAATGCTTGGTAAGGAATGTATGCATTTTCCTGCCCATGTAATTGTAACCCCTCTGTACAGTATGTTCTCAAATAAAATAAAGTAAAATTTAAAAAAAAAAAAAAAAGAATGCAGCTGCTATTCTACCCGCCCTCGAGCCCCAGACACTCCCATCTGGAGCTGAAGTTAACACATTCCAGACCCCTACCCGGGCTTGGGATCAGAGATAGGTACTGTAACCCTGTGTTGGGGGCCTCTCTCTGCCCTCGGAATTAGTGCACAGAGGGGTCCGTGCTCGAGCTCGTCAATAAATTACTCATTGCCGCTTGCATTCATCTTTGGTCCCTGGTGGTCTTTTCGGGCTCTCCAAGTCTCTGGGTATTACATTTGGTGCATTGGCCCCGAAGCCCCTTTACAGGCCACCCAGATACCTTGATCATTGAGTTGCTAGAAACGTCTGGTAAGTTTTGAGGCATTGCCGATTTATACTGGTTATAACTGAAAGATTAAAAATTAGAGTTATATTTTACAATTGCTAACTGCTGATTTTGCTTTTGTAAACTTGCTCGCCCTAGCACTAACGCCCCATTTTCTGGAAATAAGGAATTGAGTAAAGAGTCTTGGAGCCCAGATACCGGCCCCGGGACAAGGTCTGTGGTCATAAATAAAGAGTAAACAAGTAAATTCCCCAAGTGGCCAAATGGGACCCAAGAATGGGACCCAAGAATGGGACTCAAGAATGGGACCCAAGATAAGTACCCAAGATAAGGACCACCTGGCAAGTTCAGCAAACTAGGCCAAATGTTAATCAATCACAAGCCTGTAACTATGTAAACTCCCCTCCAGGGTGACCACTCCCCCTAGACTTGCCCTGAGTCAACTGTTTTACAAAGAGTGTTATAAACTTCCCCGCATAGTAAAAATGATTGCTGGGGTACATAGTGACTTTTAAATGGGCCAATCCCCTGGACACCTGGTGTTATATGCTAATCTTGTGGTTTTTGCCTTTAAAAATACCTGTAACCTCGGTTCGGGGCTCCCTCCCTTGCCGGGGCAGAGAGACCGTTTGTGCAAATGCCAATTAAACTCCTCTTGCTTATTGCATCTCCCAGCCTGGAGTCTGAGTTTTCTGGGGCACCCTCCCATTGACCAAAGTATCCCAGAAGTCTGGGGTCTTTCAATAACCAATTTGAGAGTTGCTTGCAAGCTTTGTATTTGTGCCAGCAGGGTCAGTGGAAGACATCCCCTGAACCCCTGAACCCTTTGGTGGGCTGCTCCCCAAGGCCTGGTGCCTAGTGCCCGGTCCTTCTCTTTCTGAGAGCCCTTCTGAACAGACTGTCTGAACTCTGGTGGCCTGCTCCCCGAGGCCCGGCACATAGTGCCCGGTCCTCTCTGTCTGAGAACCCTTCTGTTTGCATCTGAAAGCCTGCAGGTGTGGTCTTGGGGCTGGTGAATAGCCTTGGTGGACGCGCTTTAAGGCTGCCGACAGAGTCAGTGGGAGACGTCCCCCTGAACCCTCTGGTGGGCTGCTCCCCGAGGCCTGGCGCCTAGTGCCCGGTCCTCTCTGAGAGCCCTTCTGAACAGACTGTCGACCAGCAGTCTGACATGCTCGCTGTTCATATTAAGTGTTGTTGGTGCTTAGAACTGCTCATTGAGGGTGGCAGCCTCGCTGAGTAGTTTTTAAGACCATCCATTGTGTGTCTCTGTGTTGGTATGTTGATTTATGACTGGTTTTTAATTGTCTTAGGAGGTACTTTATTCTTATGGGACTGGTCTTTGTTGCTACTCAGGGTCGCACCCTGGTGTCTACCGAGCTTCCTGGCCTGCTTATGCAGCCTCTTTTTTGACCTTCTTTACTTGCTTGAGTCTATCTGACAAACTTGTTCACTTTGTGCAGCCCATAATTGTTCAGGCTCTAGGACTGTCACTTGGGCGGAACTAGGGTACCTCGCTAGAGCATCAATAGGGATGGATGTCTTTGCATCTAGTGATTTGTGACGCACGCACGAAGGCCCCTACATCAGAGCGCCTGGAGTGACCACACCCTCTACTCCATTCTTCATCCCTTTGCTTTTTCAGACTCGCTGTCTGATACCGACCCGCAGCTCAGTGCCCTTCCTCCTTATAATTAAGTCTAAATTTTACTCCTTCATTCTGGAAACTGGGAGCAGCGACTTCACCCACCCTCTGGGGGATGATGACTCCCACCAATCTCCTAAGCGCTCAATCTTTCAACCTTTTGGGATAATTGACCCCCCTCCTAACAGGCCCAGTCGACCCCCGGAGATGCCGCAATCCAGTGTTTGGACATCTCCAATCCACGGCCACGGCGACACCGGTGGTGTTGGTATCTAACCTATTTCTTTTTCCCTCCTAGTCGTTGGTGTATTTGTCTGGCTACTTTTGTTTATAGAGATGGGGCAAGGACAAAGTAAACTTACTCCTCTCAACCTCCTGCTGGTTCATTTCAAAGGGGTAAAAGAGAGGGGGTATATTCATTTAATGGAGTGCTGCCAGTCACACCTGAGCGGTGAAACCCCTTTGAAATGCCTCCTGTGCTCCCTGGAGATCTCAGAAGAATCTAAAAGAAAAATCCTCTGGAATGAGTAGAGGAGGTTTGAATCCCCTGATAAGTGGAGTTGAGATGTCACCCCATTCACTGAGACCTGATTTTGTCTTTGTGGCCACTTGTCTGTCTTGTTTACTTAGGTGTGTTTTCTGTTCTATGTTTCCTGGGGTAGGGAAGGTCTGAGTGAGAGTGGCAGGCTCACTCAGCAGACTCTGGATTCAGCTTGCTGAGTAGGAGCAGCACAGAGTTCTGGTAGGGATGAGCTGTGGGTCCATTAGTCCCAAACTCAGCCTTTGGTTGTTGTCTTGTCTAGTTCTTTTTTAGAATTGGTACCAGTTTTAAATGTGGATCCTTGGTTTTTGTGTTTATTTGTGTTTGTGTTTTTTATTTGAACATCTCTAGGGGAATAAAAGTTCCAGCCTCTGGCTGGGCTCGGTCACAGGCCTGCTATGCCCACCCTCCCTGTGAGGCATGGAAGGTTGCTGATCTAGTTTGATTCCCTTCAAGCCTCAGGCTACATTTTCTCCTTGTGGAGGCTGCTGTCAGGGAGGGTTTTGAAGGCTGTTTGCTTGGTTTGGACTTTTTCAGCTAGTACTGACAATGTAACAATTTGTAAAGTGCTCTTGTCTAAAATTGGGTAAAAATCAGGCCAGTTTAGTTTCAGGTGATCCCTCCCACCCCCAGCCTTCCTCTGACAGAAGGGATTCAAAAGACTAATTAGTGAATTGCCTTGCTAAACAAGCAAGCTCTAAGAAAATGAAGCCCAACAAAGGTACCTAGTTTAAAAGAAATACTGTCTTAAATTTTTGTTTAAAAACTTTAAATAAAGTACGTACAACTGATTTTGATTTTTGCGTGCTTTAAGATCTGTGTGAGTGTTTTGTGTGTGTGTGTGAACATGTTTAAAGATAAGAATTGTCAGCATGCTGTAACAATTTGGTGAGTTTAAATTTAAAATATAAAAGGTTATGAGGTCTGGACGTTACCAAAATTTTTAAAGAATCTTCACATTGTTTTAAATGGCTTTTTAAAGATTCTTTAACTTGCAAATTAGAAAATCTGGTATTTTTAAAACTAATATTTTAAAATGCATAAGGCCATTTATACTGTAATCAAGTTATCTGGCTTAACAAAAATGCATTGGCAGTTTGGGATTTAGTTCCCTTGGCTAAAATTTGGGGATAAATATTAAAAATTTAAATGTAAAGGTTAGTTTAACACTGTCAAAGATGTTACCTATTCTGTCTGTCTAAAACTGTGTATTTCATTCGTGAACCAAGATATAAGAAAAGGGAAAACTTAGAAGACCTATCTTTAGAGGTAAGGAGTGGACAGGCAGAAGTGCAGTTCAGCTGGTCATGCATGGTGGGACAGGCCCTAGGAGGAGTCCACGCATGGTGAAAGAGGGCAAGCTGGCACAAATGCAGTTCATCTAACCCTAAAGAGTCAGATTGGGTATGTGCCCATTCCATAGGAGGAGCCAAGTGGCCCATCTTTGTTCTGTCCCTTTTCCCTGTAGATAGACACTGAAATATGATGGTTAAAATTAGTGATGTGATGATCTGTAGTATTGCTAAAACTGCCCCATGGACTTAAAAAGAGAGTTAAAAAGTTTATTTGTATAATGTGACTTGCTTTCAATTATGTTCTACAATTAGGATGTTTTTAAAAGTTATAAAGGTTTTAAGCATAGCTTCGTGGTATGTGATGCTGACTGTAATTCTTGCATTAAGGAAAAATTGTCATTTGAGTTTAAAAGTTTTAATGTGTAAAAACAAGCAGCCAAGAGACAATGAATGACAACTTGGCCTCAAGATTTTAAGAGATTTTTTTAAAAATGCAAATGAATACTAAAGTATGAAATATTAAAGGTGGTTAATAAGAGACTTTAAAAAATTAGGAATGGATTTTTGGATATAAAGTTTAAATGTAAAATTGTTCTTAACATTGGCCTCAATGTGCACAAAGGAAAAATTAGGATTACCAAAATAATTGTTATTCTAGTTTGCTCTTATAGGTTTTTTTTAACAGTTTCCAGCAAGCCCAGAGCAAAGCACAGAGGATTCTTACAAGTTTGTTAGATGTAACTTTGGCTTTTAATAAGTTTCAGGTAAGAGCATGCTTAAAAGCTACTTCTATGTTGACCACCTTGTTGCTTTTAATTGGAGTAAAATGGCCTTTTGTAAGACTCATTGATCTGAAACTGGTTCGAAGCCAGCCCGGGCAGAAAATGGTTCCTGTGAGACTGTCACCTCTACTCAGCCAGCAGAGTGCTGAAAGAGCAAGCAAAGTTACTTTGGAACTCAAAGTGGCAGAGTGCTGGCCTTGAGCTGGAGAGCTGAGGGACAGCACTCAGGCCCTGAGTTCAAGTCCAGTGACCCGCTAAGGGAAATGCCAATGAAGAATTTATCACAGTGTAAAGAAGACACACCTGGGACAAGAGCAATGGAGAAGCATCCAGGGGCAGTAAGCCACTGCTTGGATGGCAGAAATGTCAGATCCTAGAGTCATTTGTGTGTGGCCCTTCAAAACTGGTCAGAGCCGGGAGGTCATGGAAAGATAGTTTTTAAGCATGCCTCATGACTACCTTGTAAGGGACAGGAACTTGCCAGTCCCCTGTGACAGTAAAGTTAATGTTATAAAATGTGGGGAATAGTTTAAATCTCAACCCCTTTATGTGCCAAAAGCTCTAATTGGCCGTAACTTTTGAGCTGACATCAGCTACATGAAATTTATCTGCTCAGGAAAAACTTTGTAAACCTGAGAGTCCATTGATATATGTCTAAAGGCCTGCAAAGATAACAGGCATTGTTAGGGTCACTAGAGATCACATTCCTAAGTCATCCAAAAAGATGTTTTTGCAAACCAGAGTGCTAAACAAGCTACACTGCTGTAGCTGGAGAAAAGGTCTGTGCAGTTGTCAAAAGTTAAAATATTGTTCTTAATGACATCTAACCCTGATAACCTCTTTGTAAAATAGGCTAAGGTTATAGGTTCCTGGCTAGGTAGGATCAACGCCCTTGAAGTCAGCTTGAAAAAGTTACAGAAGATGGACCTTCGCCCATCAACCCCCTTTTAAGATCAAGAGTCCAGAGTCAGTTTGAGAAAAACGAGGCAAAATAGATAAAATAATAATAATTGTTTTAAAAAAAAGCACAAAAAATAGTGTTAACAGTTGTGCAAGTGTTGAGACTGCATCTGTTGGAGATGGTTACAAAACTAAGCCTTCTGTGTCTGTTTACAAAAATATCTGGTTAGTAAAAAAAGTTGTGATTTTGGTAAATTGTCCTGGGCTATTGTTTAAAGGTCTTAAAAACCAGAGGGATCAAAACCTGCCAAGCCTATGCAATGTATCCTTAGCCAGTCTGTGTAGGAATTTACAGCCCAGCATGAGGTGTGACAGTCCCTTGGAACCACTGAGAGATCCTGCTGCTGCTGCTGCATGCACACCCCTTTAATGTTTTTGATTTTCAGTGGGGTTTTTTTTGTGCTAGTCCCAGAGCTTGAACTCAGGGCCTGGGTGTTCTATTCAAGGCTAGCACTCTACC
Source organism: Dipodomys spectabilis (assembly GCF_019054845.1). NCBI lineage: Eukaryota > Metazoa > Chordata > Mammalia > Rodentia > Heteromyidae > Dipodomys > Dipodomys spectabilis. The sequence goes on along the minus strand of NW_024870718.1, from coordinate 1,999,809 downwards.
ACTTGAGCCTTAGCTTCATTTCTGGAGGTCAGAGTTTTATAGTCTTGCCTGTTGGTCTGGCTTCAAATTGTGATCCTCAGCTCTCATCCTCTCAGCTTACATAGTAACCAGGATTATAGCTGGTGCCCAGCTATTATCAGTGTTCTTTTAAGTATACCATTTACATTTGCAAAGTCAATACCTCCCAAAAGGTGGGAAAGTAAAGTCATGGGCTGATGATGAATTTGCTTTGTAACACTTGACACAGGATTTAATTCAAGTAGATCACAGCAGTCGCATTTGCCTATTTTATGTGACCTTCAGCAAATTACTTACCTTTGTGTCCTTCTGAATTTGTAAAATAGGGATATCATCTATCTTAGAACTTTAGCCACAGCTAAGGTGCTTTCATAAATAATTACTTAGACTAATGCTATGTATGTATTGAATAAAATGTTAGTAAGAATTGTATGGCTTTGAAAGACTTGTTTTGGGAGCAATACTTGCTGGGATTTATAAATTAATAGTAACATTGCATATTTTTTCTAAGGCTGTTATTGTAGTGTTACTAAGTTTAGATCAGCTCAGTTTGAATTTTGCTGACTATTTTTGCTAATTGAGAGAATGTCTTCGAACTCTCCAAACTCCAAACTCTCCAAACTTTGCTGCTTTTATCTCTTATTCTTAATTTTATTAATGTTCAGCTTTAGAAACTTTAAAAATACTATATAGTATATCTAGTGTATAGTATGCATATAATTTTTAATTACTGTAAATTTACAGAGGTTTCATAGTTGTAGTTTCATACATGCATATAATGTATATTGTTGAAATTATGTTACTTTTTTTTTGGAGGGAGGGCCAGTTGTGGGACTTGAACTCTGGGCCCAGGCTCTGTCCCTCAGCTCTTTAACTCAAGGCTAGTGTTCTGCCACTGGAGCCACAGTGTTACTCCAATTTTTTGCTGATTTATTGAGATTAGAGTCTCATGGACTTTCTGGCCCGGGCTGGCTTTGAACCGTAATCCTCAGAGCTCAGCCTCCTGAGTTTGTAGGATTACAGGCATGAGCCCCCAGCACCCAGCTTATCCTTTCTCCTTCTGCTGGTCTTCTTTCCCCAACATTCTACCTTTTACTGTCATAGCATCTATTTATTTATTGAGCCAAGCCTGGGCCTTGCACTCAGGGCTTGGACACTGTCTCTGATTCTCTCTCTCTCTCTCTCTCTCTATTTGCTCATGGCTTGTACTTTACCATTTGAGCTGTAGTTCCAATTCTGAATTTTTGGCAGTTAATTGTAAAAGTCTCATGGGCTTTTACCCATGATCCTCAGATCTTACCCTCCCAACATGTTAGGATTACAGGTGTGAATCACTCGTGCCTGTTATAAATTTTAGTAAACATCCTTTTTAAGATTTCTGTTTCATATTTTGTGATTTTATAATAGGTAAATGAAGTGGCAAGTTAGAGTTGATAAGTTGAAAATGAAACGTTTTGTTTAGAAAATACTATTTAACAAAGATAAATGACTTGATCTTGATGTCCTTGTCTCTGATAGGCCTTCATATTTTGATTATGGCCCCTTTGGTTTGACTTAAAAGTTCTAAGTTTGTGGTGACTTTGTGTGGACTTTCTTATGGGCATCCATACTGTTTAGTAAAAAGGTAAAATCAGAGACATAACTGCTTTTCTATGTATTTGCAAAAGAAATTCAATCCACATAAGTTTACTGTTAGATTTGGAATTTACCGCTTAATTTTTTCGTTGTTTTTAAAAAGCAAATAATAAAAGGAAAGTTCTACAATGTAACCACTAAAGAGAAAGAATAATATTTTTATATTTTAGAATTTCTAAACCTGTTGTGTTCTGATGGGTTTTTTCCTCTGAACTTTCACAATTTTCCTTCCTTCATTCTGTCCTTTCTCTCTCCCTTTCCTCTCTCCCTCCCCTCCCTTCTTTCCATCTTCCCTTTCCTCCCTTTAATCTCTTTGTTGAGCTGGTACCAGCACTTGAACTCAGGGCCTAGGCATTTTCCTTTAGTGTTTTTGTTTTTGGTGCAAGGCTGGTGCTCTGCTACTTGAGCCACAGTTTCACTTCTACCATTTTGAAAGTTAATTGCAGATAAGTGTTTCATGGCCTTTCTGCTTGAGCCTCTTGAATAGCTAGATTACAGGTGTGATTCATGGGTTCCTGGCTTCACAATTTTTTTTGTATTTGCTATCAAAACATAATTAAGATTATGTCCTATTTCCATTTTGCATATAAAACACTTTTTGTAGGCCATTTGAAAATGGAACATTTCTAAGAGAAAACCATAACCATAGCCACCATAAGGTGTTCCTTGGTAACTAGTGGTGCAGTCTCTAGGCTAATTTATGTACTATTCAGGAATCTTAGGGGATTGTACCCCCATGGACAGTTCTTTTTTATCAGCTTTGTTTTTGACTTATCAGTCTTGAACATATCTTTTACCCCACCTATACTTGGAATTGATTGTGAAGATCAAACATTGAGCAGTATATTTACTGTTACAATATTTATTTTATTTTTTGTGTGCTGATGCTGAATATTGAATTCAAGGTCTTATACTCTTGCTTGGCTTTTTCAGTGGCCTGGTATTTGCTACTACTTGAGCTACACTTGCACTTCCAGGATTTTGCTCGTTAATCGGAGAGTCCCTTGGACTTTTCTGCCTGGCTGGCTTCAAACCAACATCAGACTGAGCCTCCTGAGTAGCTAGATTACAGGCATGAGCCACTGGTCCCAGACTCTTAAAATATTGCAGCCTCCTGGCTACTTAGGAGAACTGAGATCTGAGTATCTTGGTTTGAAGCCCAAAGAAAAGTGCTTGGGAATCCCAATTAACCAGCAGAAAAGCAGATTGGAGTGTGTAACTCAAGTGATAGAACACCAGCTATGAGCAGAAAAAAGACAGCAAGTGTATGAAGCCTTGCCTTGAGTTCAAGCCCTCATTATTGGCACAGAAAAAGTGCTCAAACAATAGATTGATAGATCCATTTAGCAAAATGTATTAAATAATTACTGACATGAAAATCTGTTCACATTTAATTAGAAGTGTATAATGATGCTTAAATTAGATAATTCTGTTTTTTCACAATACTAGAGTTTGAGCTTGAGCTTTGAGGCGTTGAGCTTGGTTCATTTGCTTGGCTGGTTCTCTACCACTTGAACCATGCTTCCAGACCATCTCTTTGCTGGTTATTCAGACTTGGTGATTTTTTTTTTCTCCCCAGCCTGGCTTTGTCCAGTTTGGGGGAGAAATTGTTTTTTGTTTTTTTGTCGTTCATGGGGCTTGAACTCTGGGCCTGAAAAGCCTGTTCAATTAAACTGAATGAGACCAGGTGCTGGTGATTCCTGCCTCTAATGGCCTCATGAGGCTGAGATCTGAGAATTGAGGTTCTTAGCCAGTCTGGGCAGAAAAGTTCATGAGAATCCCATTTCCAGTAACCAGTGGAGCTATGCCTCAAATGGCCTAAAGCTGTAGCCTTGGGCACAAAAGTTCAGGGACAGCACCCAGGCTCTGAGTTCAAGGCCTAGGATCAGTACTAAAAACAAAGTTTATGTACATGAGATGGTGTTATGAATCTAGGAACTCATTACTGAATTAATAAAGTATATCAGATTGACATGTAGTTCTGTGGTTTAGTGCTTGACTTGTTTCTGTGAGACCCTGGATTCAATCCTTAGTACTGTAAATGGAAAAAAAAAAACAGTAGTATTTGGAATAAAATATAGTCTACCTTATCCCTACCTCTAAACAGAAAACATTTATTGTTCTGCAAAGAAACGGAACCTAAAAATCTTTTAGAAGCCAGGTGGCTGGTGTTTCACACCTATACTCCTAGCTATTCAGCCTGAGATATAAGGATCAAAATTCTAAGCCAGCCTGGGAAGAAAAGTCTGTGTGGCTCTCTTGTGTTCCAAGCTGGAAGTGAAACTATGGCTGTAGTAGAGTGACTATAGCCTTGAGTGAAAAAGCTAAGCAATAGTGGGAAGCTCTGTGTTCAACCCCTAATATCTGCACATGTACTCCTCCCAAAAAACTTTTCCAACATTTGTTCTGCCAGTACTTAGAGCCGTCTCATGTCTTGGTGAGATTGTGTTCATTGAAATGAATTCATCATGCTTTATATCCTTGTCTTCCCTTTAATTTGTATTTTATAAAATGCATCATATAATAGTGTTATTTTAGTAATGTAATATGTATATATTTATTTGAGGTTGCATTGCACTTATTATCTTCGTCTGTTTTAGTGCTTTTTTAGGACCAAAGGTTATATTTCCTTACTTAGAAAATAAGGAAATGTATGGCAAACCAAATAAACAAAAAGGTTTCAATGAAGGCTTATGGGAGATAGATAACAATCCAAAAGTGAAATTTTCAAGTGCACAGGTGAGTCATTGGATACCCACTTAGTTTAGTATTATTTATTCAGTCTTGGAGGAAAAAATACCATCATAGCTAGAGGAAAATGAGATGGCATTTAAGAGTCTTAGTAATTTTGGATTAAATTGTGTTCTTATTTATGGGATAAACCTTGACTTATGTCTAGATAAACTACTGAAATTATTACACTGCTAAAGAGACCTCAGAAAACTGAGAAATGCTTGGTTATTTACTCCTAAGAATAAAGTTTAATATATTAGATTTAAAGCCAAATGTACTGTCTTTTTTCTTTCTTTCTTTCTTTCTTTTGTCAGTTGTGGGACTTGAACTCTGGGCCTATGAACCATCCCTGAGCTCTTCAGCTTAACACTAGAGCTCTACCACTTGAGCCACAGCACCACTTCCAGTTTTCTGGTAGTTAATTGGTGATAGAGTCTCAGGGACTTTCCTTGCCCAGGCTGGCTTTGAACCTCGATCCTCAGATCTCAGCCTCTTGAGTAGCTGGGATGACAGGCGTGAGCCACCCGTGCCTGGGTTCTACTATATTAGCTCTCAGACATTTCCATACATGCATACAAATAATTGAAAATAAGTTTTATTCTATTTTCATATGTGTGTAAAGTACTTAATTTGCCCTCTCCTTGGCCTTCTTCCCTCCTGCTAGTACCTGATCACCCAGAAGAGCCTATATTACTTTCCTATCATTCATTTTTTAAGTGTGTATTACACAAAGGAATTTTGTCATGTTATTTCACATATATACATATATGCTATGTTCAGTTCAGGATATTTTTTGGAGGGGTCGGTCGTGGGGCTTGAACTCTGGGCTTGGGTGCTGTCCCTGAGCTCTTCAGCTCAAGGTGAGCGCACTCTACTTCTTGAGCCACAGCACCATTTCCAGTTTTCTAGTGGTTTTTATTGGGGATAAGAGTCTCATGGACTTTCCTGCCCGGGCTTTCTTTGTACCGTGATCCTCAGATCTCAGCCTCCTGAGTAGCTAGGATTACAGGTGTGAGCCACTGGCGCCCAGCTTCAGTTCAGGATTTTTATAGTGTGTATCAAATTTTCTTTTTCTCTTTAATTTTTCTTTTGGGGGGTCTGGTCGTGGGGCCTGAACTCTGGGCCTGAGCACTGTCCCTCAGCTCTTCAGCTCAAGGCTAGCGATCTATCACTTGAGCCACAGCACTGGATTTTTTCTTTTTGCTTATGTGGTGCTGAGGAATCAAACCCAGGGCCTCAGGCATGCAAGACAAGCGCTCTACCACTGAGCCACCTTCCCAGCCCCTAACACTTTTTTTTGCCCAATTTGTGTATTTTTTTCTCATGCAATAGGAATTACTGTGTTTCTCTTCATTATTTTTTTCCTGTCCTGGTATTGATGCTATTTTAAACATGTTTTTCTCTATTTTGCCACTTACACTCAAACTATGTAAATACTGTCACATGTCACATGGAAGTCCCAAAATTCTTACTATGTATAATCATCATGCCGGTTTTTCTAATAGGGTCAAAGAATTATGAGAGGTGGTCTTTATGAAGTTTAGCTTCTCACTCATCAATAAAAGTCCACTTATTAAGACTTGAGATATTAAAAATAGGGAAGAACATGAATAAACCTAAAAATGGACGTAGCAACAAATTGGACATTCTTTTTTTTTTTTTTTTTGGTCGTAGGGTTTGAACTCTGACCCTTAGTTCTTCATATCAAGGCTAGTCCTCTACCACTTGAACCACATGGCCACTTTTGGTTTTCTGAGTGGTTTATTGGAGATAAGAATCTCACAGCCTTTCCTGTTCAAGATGGCTTTGAACTGCAATCCTCAGATCTCAGCCTTCTGAGTAGCTAGGATTACAGGCGTGAACCACTGATACCCAGCTGAACATTCTTTAATCCTTAAATTTACCCTTTTTTTTCCATTTGGACAAATCTGCTTTTTCTCACCTTTGAGAACTTTTTACATGCTATGTTATCTTTTCATTGTTAAAATGTATTATATAATTCTTTTGTACTTTTTATCTGTAATTGCCACAAACTATTGTATTCACTCTGTGAATAAAGAAAGTCCATGTTTTATGTACCCAGCACTGTTACATGTGTGGGAAAGTTATTAGATGTTTAATGGACACATTTCCCATCATGAGTGTCTTGACATGGATGTGAAAGCATCTGTCTAAATAGATAAAATTGTACATTGAAATAACATTTTATTCTATGAGATCATCTGTCTACGACGGTTGCAATCGAGAGCTTCAAAGTCACCTATAGATCCAACTGGTATCAGGTCTATAGGTGACTGAGCATGTGTTTGCCATGTCAGCCTTTGCGTTCTGTGCTTTTGTTCCATTAACATCTTACAATTCCAGGTGACGGACCAGGGGGTGTGTGAGTGTGTGGTGTGTGTGTGAGTGTGAGCGTGGGTGGTGTGTGGTGTGTGTGGTGTGATTATATGTTGTGTGTATGGTGTGAGTGTGGTGTTAGTGTGAGCGTGTGTGTGGTGTGATTGAGTGTGAGCATATGTGGTGTGTGTAGTGTGATTGAATGTGAGTGTGAGAGTGTGTGGTGTATGGTGTGTGAGTGTGAGCGTGTGTGGTGTGTGTGTGGTATGTGTGGTGTAGTATGAGTGTGATCATGTGTGGTGTGAGTGGTGTATGTGGTGTGTGGGTGGTGTGATTGAGTGTGAGCATGTGTGGTGTGTGTGATTGAGTGTGAGTGAGAGTGTAGTGGGTGTGGTATGTTTGGTGTGTGGTGAGTGTGAGCGTGAGTGGTGTGTGTGTGTGGTATGACTGAGTGTGTCTGTGGTGTGAGTGTGGTATGACTGAGTGTGAGTGTGTGTATGGTATGAGTGTGGTGTAGGTGTGGTGTGGGTGGTGTGATTGAGTGAGCGTGTATGGTGTGTGGTGTGTGGTATGAGTATGAGCATGTGTGTTGTGAGTGGTGTGTGTGGTGTGGGGGTGGTGTGCTTGAGCGTGTGTGGTATGTGTAGTGTGATTATGAGTGTGAACGTGTATGGTGTGAATGTAGTTGGTGGTGATTGAGTGTGAGCATGTGTGGTGTGTACGGTGGGAGTGTGGTGTTAGTGTGAGCGTGTGTGTGGTGTGATTGAGTGAGTGTGAGTGTATGTATTGTGTGTGGTGTGATTAAATGTGAGTGTGAGAATATGTGGTGTGAGTGTGGTGTATGGTGTGTGAGTGTGAGCGTGTGTGTGGTGTGATTGAATGAGTGTGAGCGTGTAGTGTGTGTGGTGTGATTGAATGTGTGTGAGAGCATGTGTGGTGTGTGTGGTGTGTGGTGTGATCGTGACCGTGTGTGGTGTGTGATAGTGTTTGTGGTGTGAGTGCTGGGTGTGAACGTTGCCTTGTGCACCCCGCCGCCCTTCCATGGCTCTCCAGGGAGCGGAGCACGGAGCTTGTGGGTCACCCGCTGCCCTTTGCAGGGCCAGGGTCTTGGGGTCGCTGGGTCAGCAGGGCCAAGGGTGGGAGGGCCCAGCCCAGCCTTGGCCCCCACCCTGACTGCACCCAATGCCCACCACTCCGCGGTCCCGGAGGCAGAGGTCGGAGGCTCTCAGTTAGAGGCAGACTGGACCAACTTCACCCTCATCTCAGAGCATCTTGCGAGGAGGGCGCTTCGCACCGGCAGGGAGGCCGGGCAAGGTCCTGTGCCTGGTTAGGTGGGGACGCTGCCTGGAGGGGACGCTGACAGGAGGAGCTGCCCGGCCAGGCTCCGGGCCTGCCCCTCCCTGGACCAGGCGGCAGGTGCTGCTCTGCAAGTGGCTGCTGGAGGGCGCTGTCGCCCCGGCCTGCAGAGCCGGCAGAGGCCTTGTGCAGCCAGTATCCCATTAGTGGTGGAGGGGTGTCTGGCCCGGCGGGAAGGCAGCCCAGGTCAGGGGGTGACTGGCCAGCAGGGAGTGGGGAGGCCCACGCGGTGGGGATGGGGGGGCGTGGTGGGGGGTAGTGGTGTAGGAAGGGGCCCAGTGGGAGCAGTGGGGGCTAGGTGGGGGCATGAGGGGAGGCTGTGTAGGGGGAGGTTCTGGGTACAGCATGGGAGTTGTGCCCCTGATGACTTTTTCCTCTGCACAGCACCTGATGCCTGGCATTTCCTCAAATCATCTTCACAACACATAGGAGATGGGCACCTCTGCAGCCCCATCTTCTTACACAAGAAATAATTCAGGGGCAGGTAATCACATGAACTGGCATTGACTTCAGGTCTGCCAGAGTTGGAAAACTTTGTTTCTGCACTCACCACTTTGTTCCAAAGGGAATTGGACTGTCTGTCTCCAGAATGTGGCTTTGCTCTGTTAAGAAATGGCCCCAATAAAACCTGCTGTCTTCACTTGAAAGGTAGGGGAATCAGGAGATAGTATAGGTGGGGCATAAGCCTGTGCAAACATAAAGGGTCATCATTCTTTTGTTCGTATACATCCTAGTAAGGACAATTTAAATGCAATGCAAACATAACATAGATTCCCTGCTGATGTTTAAAACTTAGTAATTTGTGAATTCTACTTCTGAGCAGATCTTCATTGAGACACTTGAGTTATAGTGAAAAATAACACTTGGCTTTGGAGTTCATCAACTTGGAATTTTTTTTATTTTACTTTGTGAAGACAAGGCCTCTCACACATGGAAATGAGAAACTAATTCATAAGTGTACAAGTAAACAGACACAGTTTGTATGCAAGTGTAAACAGATGTATTAACTGAAGTATGGTATTTGCAGGGGAGAATTCGGATGGTAAAATTCCTCAGGAAAACAAACTCATAGTCCAACGAAATGAATACCAGGAAACTGGCACTTTAAAGGTATGAGAAGGTCAAGGGGAAGGAGGGTGGATGAATGGAGAGAGGAAGGCAACCATAATACTTAACATATATTCTGTGAAACCAAGAATTGAGAACAGGACTGGTTTTGGGAGGGTTAGGAGAGAATGATGAAGGGTTGGCATGATCAAGATGCATTGTATTTATAAACTGATGTGTGCCACCACTGATAACAAAACCACAATATAAAAGGGGCAGCGAACACTGGGAGACATTGGCATAGGTGAGAATTACCTGCCTGACCACTCATAGAACCACACAGGCATTTCAATGGGGAAAGCCATTTCTCAGAAATCATCTCAGGGGGACTGTGAATGTTTTGTCGTTAGGGGGTATGCAATATTTGGATGTCATAGAAAGGAAGGATTCAAGGCACAAGCAGAGGTGGTGGGGGAGGAGTATGCACCTCACCAGCACAGGAAGGGACAGTAAGGTTGTGGTGGAGGTGTGGGGAGAGGAGGCTAGAGGAAGCCTTGAATATCACATGGAGGACGGGTTTTGTGCTGCAGCAGCAGAGGACTGTCAGGAGCACAGAGGGAAAATTTCCTCGGTGGTGCTGTGGAGGCAGAGACAGGAACCAGAACACTAATTAGGTGTTCATTGCTAATACGCTCATAGGAGGGGTGGCCAAGAGAAGGATGTGAGAGATGTGGAAAGTCAGTATGAAAGCAAGCTGAGTTACTCAAAGACAAATTTCCAAGTGGGTAATGAGAAGAGGAGAAATTCTCTGACACAAAAATAGAACAAGGTGAAGGAATTTGGTAGAGGCGGGTGGTTAAGAAGGTGGCTATTTTGAGATAACAAACATGCTTCCGACATAACGAGTTTTGATGTGCTGTTAGAACGTGATGTGTAGACATCCACATATAAAATTGCCAAGTGCAGATATCTGAATTCTGATGGTGTGAAGCCCTGGAGTGCCAACGGGAACTGTGAAACAGAGAGCTTCTGAAAAATTTAGGCCCCAAATGCTCTGAGATGTCAAACCTCAACCTGTCACTAAATTATTCACATTTGATTTTGTTCTCATAATGAACAGGGCAAAGAATCCATTTTCTTTTCCCTACAGATTTTTTTTGAAGTTGGCAAAAATAATGGATTTTAAAGAAGTCACCAATGATCACTGAACTTACTTGGTAGATTTTTTTCTTTTTGGTGAGGAATGACTCACATACTGGAAAGTATAAAATCCAATGGCAAAATATTATACACATGAGTCCCCCTATACATACCACTCCCATCAGGAAATGGAACGCTTTCAGCACTCCAAAAAGTGCCTTATAAGTTAAGGTCTCTCCAAGGTGCTATCTTCCAGAATGACCACCATTTTGAACAATATCCATTTAAGTTATTTTTATGCCTTTAGCTCTGTATGAATTGAATCATACAATGATATATAGTCTGTATCACATACTATATATGATCTTGTATCTATGATAGTATATATCTGTCTTTGTTTAAGATGCATTTTTCTAGTATAGTTCATGGAAACAAATCTGGAGATGTGGATGTAACTTACACTGATTGAGGAACGATGCCACCCTAGTGCACCAGTGCAGACAAAGCCCCTATGCATGGCCGTTGGCCTGGTGCTCCATATTTGTAGACTTAACACATATCATTTGCTAAAATGGTCAAATCAATAAAAAAAAAAGGTAGATTTGGTGACTATAATCAGAAATAGACTCGAATATTGTCAATAACTGGCCTGAGAACATGCTCTGTCACCTTCCCATTTTTCTCTTTTGATGTTGTTGAAACATCAAAACTAATGTTGCTCTTGAAGTCTTCATTTAGAGCCAGGTTTAGAGGCTATGCCCTTGGGATGCCCTTGTAGCTGCCTAGAACTGTCCTGTGACATTTTTCCATGAACAGGGCCAAGGAAAGTTGGGGTAAGTCAGCACCATACAGGGGCTGACCCACGGGGTCAGATTTACTTTTATGATGGAGTGAGACAAGTGTGTTGAGGGATGTGTGGAGGCATTGCAGGATGGCTGTGTCTAGCAGGGGTTGTTCATGGAGATGACTGCACCCTGCATATGTCCATTGTCCAGTTGTTCTCCAGGACAGGTTGAATAAGAGATCCATCTCTGTGATGGGTCTTTCCTGTCTGGATTGTGGGTGGGTGTGGTAAGAGTAGGGGTGGAAGGTGAAACTTGTCTATTAGGGGGAGGAGGAGACGCAGAGGCTACCATGGGGTACAGAATTGATGGAGCGATGTTCATGTAGAGACTTCTGGAATCTGGCACTAAACGATTTATGACCCAAACCTCCCACTCCTTGGTGGAATACTGTTGGCATCTGTGGTATTGGAGGTGGGAGAGTCTTCGTTTCTTAGAGGGAAAATGGTGAGGAAAATCAGGACATTGAAAAGTAGCATTGGGAACAAAAAGAAAGGGGGTAAAATTGTACTTGGCAAGAATTCAGAGACTGCCAACTGTATTTATTGAAATGGCATTGAATTAAAAACCCGAAGGAGGAAAATGCATCTTCTTTGGTAGATTTAAAAATCAAAACACAACAACAACAACAACAACCAAGGCCATCCCTTACCAGTAGACAGCAAAAGAAAACAAATGCATGCAAGCTTTATCTTTTTTCTTTTTCTTTTCCTCTTCTTTCTTCCCTAATCTCCAAACAAAGAAATCTGTGCTGGCTGTAGAGACACGTAAACAGCACCTCCATACCAGGATGGTTCTCAAGCTTTCACCCCCATATCTCATCCATTCTAGGCTCTGTCCTACCCCTTTCTCCTCCACCTGGGCAGAGCCCAGCCAGCACCCAACAGTCCCCCTCAAATACATAGCATTTGTTTCCAGAACATGAGCTTTTGCAATGGCAATAGGAGCTCCTCCCTCTCTCCTCCCTCTCTCCTCTCTCCTCCCTCTTTCCTCCCTCTCTCCTCCCTCTCTCCTCTCTCTTTCCTCCCTCTCTCCTCCTTCTCTTCTCCTCTCTACTCCCTCTCCCTCTCCCTCTTCCTCAGCTCCTCCCTCTCTCCTCCCACTCTTCTCCCTCTCCCTCTCTCCTCCCTCTTTCCTCCCTCTCTCCTCCCTCCCTCCCTCCACCTCTTCCCCCCCCCCCCCCCCCGAGACTGTGGATGGACGAGAACAATTAGAAATTCTACTTACCCCTCTGGGGATCACACAATGATAAACAACATTTGGCTTTTTGAAACATTTCTTGCATCTTTCTGGCACTGGTAAGTTCTTGTTAGAATGCTGGTCCCACCCCTCTCTCTCCACTCACCCCCCCTTTCTCTCTTTCTCTTTCTCTCTCTCTCTGCACAGGTATGCAAACTCGCCAATTCCAGCACCTTCAAAAACATGTTGAGGGGAGGACTTTCATCTCCAAGATGACCTGAAACGACCTTTCATTTGGCACAAGGCATGATTCTACTGATAATAAAGGACTTTTCCGGGCAGGGCTGAGGACAGGGACGGGTGGGGAAGGGGGCATATCACTCTAAAGACTAATCCTGCTGCATTTTTGCGGGGCTATTCATTTCCTGTGGTCAAATTTTCCACATTTCACCTACTGCACAAATGGCAAGGCTCTTTTTCTTCGTTTTCCTGTAAGATACACACTGCGCTCTTTGTCTAACTAGGGACCCAGGGCTGAGGGTGAGTTGGGGGGCTGGGCTGCCCCCCACAGCTCTCCACAGGAAGCTGGAATTTTGGCACCCAGCAGCTCCATTTCTTTCTGCCTGTATTGCTGCTGTGATTTTTTTTTTTTTTTTTTTTTTAGTTTTTGGCAAACCTTCCCCTCCCCGCCCCCTCCTCCATGGATTCCAGCAAGCAAAGCTTTTCTTTGTTGTTTTAGGAAAGCCTCAATTTTTCACTTAATCCAGAATTGTTCATAGATGCTGATGGTGTGTGTCATTGACTGGCTCCTCCCCTACTGGCAGAGAGAGGGAGGGAGAGGGAGAGAGAGGAGAGAGAGAACTATATACTGTGTTTATTTGGCTTCTCAGCAAGATGGATGGCAGGACCCACCCCAGCAAGCTGCAGCCTGTCTGCCTGTGGCTCTTTCTGTAGAGTCCATCCTGGTGAAGCTCTCCCTCAGAAGCCACCCATCCAGGCCGCACCTGCATGTCCCCAGCATAGCACGGTACTAGTTGAGGAGTCAAAGGCGAGGGTTGACTGAGGTGGCTGGCAGGATATTTTCATCTGAGCTCAACCCGATGAGATGTGAGAAGGGAAAAAGAGCCAATGGAGCCAGGTGGGGACCTGAGATGGCTGTCCTTGTGCTGGTGACAGATCTGGCACTTGAAGTTTAACAGGGGCAGGGATGAGGTCAAGGGGAGGGGCAGATGAATGAAGAGAGGAAGGATTAGAGAATGTAGCCATAATACTCCAGAATACTCAGGAAAATTGAGGGGATGGGTGGGATTGGGATGGAGGAGAATGGTGAGAGAGGTGACATTAAGATGTACTGGGCTCATAAACTGACATGTTGGGTTGAAATCCCTTTGTCAATTACTTAAAGATAATAATAATAACAACAACAACAATAATCATAATAACAGAAACAAAATCAAGGTGTCTTGAGCACAGCCAGTGTGAGAGGTGAGCACAGCCCCCACATTCTCTCTTCTGTGAGCTCCTGTGTGGATGAGGAAATCCTCTGCCTGGAGGCTCCAAGAGCATAATTTGGTTTTTCTTTCTAAATTGTTCATTCATTTATTTATCAGGACAGGTCCACATCCAGCTTTTTGCTGGTTAATTAGAGATAAGAGCCTCATGGATTTTTTTCCTACCCATGTCTCTTGTTTTGAAGCACCTTTGTCCTGCCTACCTTCCTTCTTTTTCCCTGGCCCTCTCCAATGAAATACCTTGCTCTTAAAAGACCTGCATAATTAATCACTTAGGGATCAATCATCTTTATTATGATTATTTTTCTCTAAGAGAGAGACAGTACGTATTTTAGGTTCTGTAGATTGTTTTTGCAATAGCTGGATACCATCCTCATAATGGACAAGTTTCCTTAGCTAATTCCATCAATAGAGGAGTGTGACTGGGTCCTAGTTAGACTTCATTTCCAGAGGCTGAAGTAACTACTATTCATTTGTCCCGAGATTACCTTTCAATTTCCTTGAACCATTTACAAACGTAAAAGCCATCCACAGCCCTGGACAGAGAAGCACAGCTTCATGGTGAGAGTTGGCTTTGCTCAAGATGTTCACTTAGAGGGACTCCTCCATGCATCTGGGAGGAGGCAGTTACCTTGGACTTGTGGCCACGCCTGTAGTGTTCTGATTTGGGGATGTCACTCCAAGCCTTTGGGTCTCACTTTTTCTAACCATAAAAGTGGAAAGAATAAAGGCCACGTAAAAGAGTTGGTATGAGACTCAATTATGTAGATGCCCCATGTGACAATGTTCTTGAAGGGGATGGTGATTACGTCATGATGACCATTTCATAAATGAGGGACGCTGCTCTTATTCCCTTCCAGCCTGCATTAGCAGGGGTGGGGGTCGGGGGTGGGGGAAGGGTGGTCAGCCTGAGTTGTGAAATAGCATAATGGGAGCATTGGACATGGTGACATCTCTGATATTAAAATTTTTTTGTTGTTTTTTTGGGGGGTCTGGTAGTGGGGCCTGAACTCTGGGCCTGGGCACTGTCCCTCAGCCATTCAGCTCAAGGCTAACACTCTACCACTTGAGCCACAGCACCACTTCCAGCTTTTTTCTTTTTGCTTCTGTGGTGCTGAGGAATCGAACCCAAGGCCTCATGCATGCAAGGCAAGCACTCTACCACTGAGCCACCTTCCCAGCCCAATTTAAAGTTTTTTTCCCCTAACCTTTTCAGAGGTTGATGTGGTGGCTAGGGAGAGAATTCGTACATTTTTGGTAAAGGAAAAAAGACGCACACACAGAAACACACACACTCACCCACCCTCTAGACATTGTGACATAAGCAACACCTGAACTGATGGTGTAGAAGCAGTACTATGTCCACACCAAGTAGCCAGATGTCTGGAAGCGAGCTCAGCATGTCCCAGCCATTTCTGCAATGGTGTCTTCAGGCAAACAGCCATCACGGCCTGGATGCCAGGGCCCTTGGGAAGGAGAGTCAGGGAACCAGGGCTGCCCCGGGGACTTGTACTAGTGTTTGCAAGAGAGTGAAGACCTCGGGGGAAACCAGCAGGAGTGGAGGGCTGGGAGTTCAGAGGCACCAGAACAATGCCGTATAAATATGGCACCCTTCTCAGTGCATCCTCGGGGGGCTTTTGGGTATAATTAAAAAATGCACGAATGCAGAGGTCAGTTTGCACAAAAATTATTCCTGCAATGTGAGCAATGTAATCAACAGATGCCTCTTGGTCAAAGTTAGAGAATTTTACCTTTAGTGTAAAGACAACTTGTTTTTCTTCCTCTGAATTTTATTTAGCTTACTACTTTATGTAAAATAGGATTTGGGCTTAATTTCTCATGATTTAAAATTTCTTGAAGGCTTTGTAAAAGAAAAAAATTAAAATTCTAAGTGTCTGTGTACTTAGTGATTTACTATTGTTTCAACAAATGGATTGAAATTAAAATTATATAAAATCCAATTAAATATATGAACTTATAAGGGGTACGTCTGAAAAAGCATCATTGATCTTTCAAATTCTTGTAATGCTGCAAATTATGTAGGTAGAGTCGGGTAGTTGAAATTGTAATGTCTACTCCGTTAGCTATCCTTAGATTAATATGAAACTGATTAACTGATATATAATTTCTGGATATATAAACAAATTCTAAGTCAGAAAACAATGCCACTATTAGTTACTACTTGAATGACCCTACCTCTTTTTTCTGTAGAGATGACTAGACATGGGAAAAGTGTACAGAGGCCATTAAGTCACACAATAGTTCTGCTTATTTTTCTACTTTGAAGTTTGCTAAAGCTGCTCATTTTTCTACTTTGAAGTTTGCTAAAGTGATGCACCCAGTGGCGATTGTTACTATTTATTAGGATGATAAATTTAATTAAAGCTGTCTATCTATCTACACACATATGTAGATACAGTATATGTATATGTACACCTATACCTACATATAAATATTGTGTAATTTTATATGCTAATAAAGTCAAAAGGTTTAATGATCTATTTTCATAGGTTTGTATTTTCATATTTAAATGCATATATAGGTGTATTAAGATTAATTTGAAGCATTAAAAATTAAAAACATGATAAAAGACTAATTATACAGCATTGTACCATACCAGGCATTATAACTGACCAGAGCCGATTTAAATTGTGTAAGAGGATTGTGGCGTTGCATACAAATGAGGTATCATTGCCTATGAGGGTGGGCGTCATTGAAGAGGTGGGGGTCCAGAGCCAATCCCCTGGGGTTACAATCGTCGGTCCTATTGAACACTACAAGGCATGTGTCCTCCTCAACTCCTTCATGCTAATCAACTGGTTTGCAGGCATCTTGCCATGGCTCACCTGAGCCAAGAGGCTTGTAATTAGTTGAAATGGTTCCGTGCATAGGAAGTCTCGCTGTTGGCTTCTGGGGCTGGAGGAGTATTGTATTTTCTTACAGTCTGAGTGATAGCAACAGAAATCTGGCTTGGCTCTCTTGGATGGATGATGAATAGGCATTAATTTGTTCTTTCTTGGGGAACTTCAGTGAGTACAATGTGTGTTTTGAAGGATCAGGAATTGGATACGTAGTTCAGAGGCAAGCAGAGAGCTACCATTGTGTAACAAATCTTTGAGGGAACCTCAGACAACTTTCCTAATTTACTTTCGAAGTTATTGAGGCACAGAGAGCTGAAATTATTATTTGTTCACTAATTTAGTATTCATTGTTTGCCAGTATTGGGGCTTGAACTCAGCATGGGAACTCTGTCACTTGGTTTTTTGTTTGTTTGTTTGTTTGTTTTTTGTTCTCAAGGCTGGTGCTCTACCAGTTGAGTCATGTTTGGGCTTTCCTGTCTGGGCTGCCTTCAAACCATGATCCTCAGATCTCAGCCTCTTGAATAGTTAGGATTACAGGCGTGAGCTATGGGTGTGGCAATACTTTTGGGATATATGAATAAATGAATGACTAAATGAAATAAATACTGGTTTTAGTTTCCTTGTGAGAATTTTAGTACAGTTGACTTAAAAAAATTCCTTCCAAGCTAGGTGCCAGTAGCTCATGCCTGTCATCCTAGCTTCTCAGAAGGTTGAAATCTGAGGATTGCAGTTTAAAGTCAGCCTGGGAGGAAAGTCCATGAGACTCGTATCTCCAATAAACCACCAGAAAACTAGAAGTGGTACTGTGGCTCAAGTGGTAGAGTGCTCGCCTTGAGCTGAAGAGCTGAGGGACAGTGCCCAGGCCCAGAGTTCAAGACCCATGACAGACAAAAAAAAATCCTTCAAGTTCTAAATTTCAGTGACTTAACAGCTGCACCACCAAGTACCATGCAGTGGTGCACACAGATGTGGAGAGATGTGTTGTGTGCCAGGCCCTCTGGTGTGTAGCTATCCGGGTACTTACACACACTGAGATGCTGCGCTGCCATTGGATGGCATTTCCTTCCCGCACCAATGTTGCACACGTGGTCATCATTGACCAAAGTCTCATTATATGCAGCACAATTCTACTTATGATTAAAAGGAAGAGGAGGAGGAGGAAATGGCAAGAAACATCTTCCCAGCACTTTCTGTGTCCTGTACTTTGATTTACTTTGAGCCAGACACTTCATGGCTCATTTTAATCCTCGTTGCCATGGTCTGAGGCACAGGGTTGAATTTGCACTCACCTAAGTAATATAGGGACAACGCCAGCATGTAGGGGTCAAGTATGACCCCTACCTGCCTTGTCTTTGCTAGGTATGCAGTCCTGTATAAGGTGAAGGCCAGGGGCTCTCTTCTGGTGCTGCCAAGTTCACTTTTCCTTGTGGCTAACAAGCTTCTTGTCTAAACCTCCTATGCATCGGAATTATTTCCTCTGCAGATATGATTATGCTTTCTATTTCCTTTCACCTGCAGCCCCAAGCAAGCCTTAAGTTGCTGATTCCATTTGTCTTCTAAATCGCTAATGTGGAGATGGACATTACTGTAAGCCATCCAGGACATCTCACAAGGCTTGACAATAGAAAAGATATCCCAGAACCTGATGGGAGCAGGGTGGGTGGGGGTCAGCAGGCTCTGGGAAAGTGAGCTGAAAACTCCAGAGGTGCTCCAGTCTTTGGACTGCTGAGGCTTCGTGCTCTGGCCCACTGGCCACAGAAAGATGTCCACTCAGCCTGTGAAGAACGAGGAAGAGAGATGAGGGTTTCCTTCCTTCCTTCCTCCCCCCTCCCCTCTCTCCTCCTCTCCCCTCTACTCTCCTCTCCCCTTCTCTCCTCTCCCTCCCCTCCTCTCCTCTTCTCCCTTCCTCTCCTCTCCTTTACTCTCCCCCTCCCCTCCTTCCCTCTCCTTTCCTTTCCTCTCCCCTCTCCTCCCTTCCTCTCCCCTCCCTTCCTCTTTTCTTCCCTCCCCTCCCCTCTTCTTCCCTTCCCTCTTCTCCCCTCTTCTCCCCTCCCCTCCTCAATTGGTGATCCTCCAGATCTGAGTTCACTGAGTACCTAGGATTATAGGCATGATGCCTAAATGTTGCAGCTGAAGCAAGGAGTTTGAGAAGTGTTGACTGCCTTACAGGAGGTTGCAAACTCCATAGGGACCACAAATGACTTTAGGAGGTAAGGGAAGGAGGGAAAACTCTAGGATGTCTTTTAATTTAGTATACTTACTGGAGATACAAGGAACCACTGGAAGTGCAGAAACTTAAGCTTTTGACCTTGTTTCTCTGACCAGAGACTATTCATTGAATTTGCAGCCCCTTATTCTGTTGCAGATGTCAAATCAGAAGCCATCTATCCACCACAGGCAGCTTTATTAGATGTTCAAATTGGTTATGGAAGTGCCCCGCCCACCTGCACTGGCCTCTTTCCCAAACCCAGCTAAGGATTCCTTGCAGACACACCCTCATGGCTGCATTGCCTGCTGTGATCTCAGCTCCTTTCCAAATGCTTGCCTGGGCAGCCTTCCCCTCCATTGTGCCTGTGCCTCTAGGACTAGGTGTGCCTCTAGGACTAGGTTCCCAAGGAGGTTGGATATTGAGCTGCTTGTTAGATGAGGAAACAAGGGCTGCTGTGTACAATGGCAGGCCTGAACTGGCCCCGAGGCAGGGCAGACACTCTCCTAGGTGGGAATTGTCAGGGCATGGGGCAGGCATCCTGCCACTGGGCCCTGGGTCACTGTGGTGAGCACCGCTGCTCACATTGGAGCTTCTCTCTCTCTCATAGAACAAAGGGTTATGCCAACCAGATTGTCTTCTCTAGGGAATCCGGTTCTTCACCAATGCCTGGGGTATGCCTGGAGCTTGAGTCCATGCCAGGCTCCATTCCTGTCCAGAACCTTTCATTCTAGAAGTTTCAACCACTCAGCCAACCCCCCTGCCCTTTGCTACATTCTCTTCTCTGATTCTGTGGCTTACACTCTTCATTTTCTATGAACTGTGGGTTTCCTTTCTGGCTGTCCTTGGTTCCTTCCCTTTAGTTTGATCATGAATTTTTTAATCAATAGGCTCTTACTTTGCTTCTAGAAACTTCTTTCCTTGTACCTCTCATTTGGGGGATACTTCACTATACTCCTTTTGGGGTATTCAAGAGTGTTTATGAATTATTTCTTAAGTAGGCAAACTGCACGTACTCTTTTTTTTTAATTTAATTTAATTTTATTTGTGAACATACTGTACAGAGGAGTTACAGTTACATGGGCAGGATAATGCGTACATTTCTTACCAAGCATTGCAGCCTCCTCCTTTGTTTACCCTTCACATCACTTCCCAGCCTCCCCCCTCCCCCCAATCCCAATCCTTCCCCCCCCCCACCCCCGCACCAACGTTGTAAAGCTCGTTTTGGACATGACAACTTGTACTTCTCATTGTTGCAACAGGTCCACCTGTATCCTTAAACAACTGGTTTTTCCCCATCTCCTCCACAAGTTATACTGACATCAAATATAGTGAAAGCAGGGGTTATTCTGTGGGGGAGGGACATACAAAGCAACAAAGAGATAATCTTATAAATGTGTTAGAAACACATGCATGAAAGAAAAAAACATTAAAATACACATCTAAGGGTTCATTTTCCTGACATCACATTATCTGACCTTTTCCGCTTGACTCATACATATACTAGATATTACAAATAAGGGAAACCATGGGACCTTTGTTTCTTTGGGCCTGGCTTACTTCACTTAATATAATTTTTTCCAAGTTTTTCCATTTCCTAACAAATGGGGCAATGTCATTCTTTCTGATGGAGGCATAGAATTCCATTGGGTATATATACCACATTTTCTTGATCCATTCATCTACTGAGGGGCATCTGGGTGGGTTCCATATCTTAGCTATGGTAAATAATGCTGCAATAAACATAGTTGTGCTGGTAGCTTTAGTGTGGTCTTGTTTGTAAACATTAGGGTAAATGCCCAATAGTGGGATTGCTGGGTCATAGGGGAGCTCTATGTGAAGTCTTTTCAGGAACCTCCATACTGCTTTCCAAATTGGTTGAACAAGTTTACATTCCCACCAACAATGAAGTAAGGTTCCTTTCTGTCCACATCCCCTCCAGCATCTGTTGTTGTTAGAGTTCTTGATTTTTGCCATTCTAACTGGACTGAGGTGATATCTCAATGTTGTTTTGAATTGCATTTCTTTTATGGCTAGGGATGTTGAACATTTCTTCATGTGTCTATTGGCCATCCTTCTTTCTTCTTCAGAGAAGCTTCTCTTTAAGTCTTTCGCCCACTTACTTATTGGGCAGTTGTTTCTTTGAGGATTTGTTGTTGGGTGGTTTAATTTTTTGAGTTCCAAGTATATTTTAGATATGAGACCCTTGTCCGTTGTATGGCTAGTAAAGATCTTCTCCCAATCCGTGGGCTTTCTATTGATCTTGCTAGCTATGTCATTTGCCCTCAGAAGCTCTGCAACCTTATGCAATCCCATTTGTCCAACCTTTCTTTGATTTGTTGTGTTTCCGAGTCTCTATTCAGAAAATTTCGGCCTGAGCCAAGGAGACCTAGGGTTTCTCCTATTCCATCCTGTAATGTTTTCAGAGTGTCTGCTTTGAGTTCAAGGTCTTTGATCCATTTGGAGTTGATTCTGGCTGCACATACTCTTTAGAGCAGTGTGTGTGTGTGTGTGTGTGTGTGTGTGTGTGTGTGTGTGTGTGTATGTGTGTGTGTTGGCATGTGTTCATGTGTGCACATATGTGATTAAACACAACTTCAGAAGAGAGATTCCGCTCCTGATTTCCTGATTCAGAGAATAAGGTACAGAAGATTCAACCCTGAGTAGTGAACAGGGGAGGGCCAGGCGGCCTGAGCTCCAGACCTTGTTCTCTGTACATCGCCATCTTATGTGACAACGGGACAAGTCTCAGTGTCAGAGCAGCAAAAGTACTGAGTTGAAACATTCAACCGTGGAAATCTTTTACAGATTATGCCCTCATGAAATGGATCGATTTGGCATGGGTTTGAAGTAATGTATTAGGAATGTAATGTAGGAATGTATTAGATCAGTTCTCTTCTCCTCCGTCCTGAGGTTTTGGGATGGTTGCCAACTGGTTCACTTGCAGGAGTTTCCCTGTTTATAGCTCATGAGCAAAATGAGGGTGAGAAAGTGCACAGTGGAAACTGATCATTGACAATGATTTGGGCTCTTCTGCTCCCTCTGTCTGATAGTGCCAGTGACTTCTTAACTGGCATGGACTGTTTGCTGTAAGATAGTTTCCTCTTCTCACACAAACTGGTGAACTGTCATATTGTGTCTTTTCACGAGTATCCAAATGTAAGGCTGGCTGACAGCTAGTTTGTTGACTCCTAGAAGATAATAGTTATTGTCTCCAAACAACTTTGTTTCAAAGATTCATTACCTGAGTTCTGGAGCCACTTGTGAGGTGAAAGATTTTTATCAAGGTGGGAGAAAAGGCCACCATGATGGGAGTAGCCTGCAGGGAGTAGACTCAGCCATTCTGTTAGTATACCCTACATCTCTTTGTGGCTGTGGAGGATCAAAACTTTGAATGCTCTTTCACTATTTGCTGCAAAGTGTCCCAGGCTTTTCATATCTTACTTGCTGAATGGCTTTGAATGGTCAATGCAATCTTAGGTACTACCCATGGGAACTCAGATAAGCTATACAGGGAATTGTATTTAATCAAAGACTTCAAACAATAGAAATTAGGAGGCAATTGTTTGTTTGTATATTTAGGTTTCACTCTGTAAAAAAAAATAAAACCAAACTGAATAAAAACTGACCTCAGTGTTTAAGAGGAAAATCTGCTTTTAACAACTTCAACAAAGGTTGATCTCCATCTTAAAAAGCCCCATAAAACTAACTTCTTAATGATTTATTAACCAATGAGAAAATAATATGAGGATTATAATTCCTTTGAATTGTATAAACCTGTATAAAAGATAGATAAAAATGACAGTCCAAGATAAATGAATGTTGAACTGATCTATTGAACTCTTCTAAAATATTCAGGTAGAAAAGAAGCCTAGATCCAGGCTACCTACTTAAAAAAATAAAAAGATCAGAGCTTTCTAGAATTTGGCTTTGAAACTTGAATGAGCGTAGAGTTAAGCTTAATTTCCAGCTCTTGTTGGTTCCAGTTGAGGATGTGGATGGTATGCTTTAGTTCCAGGAGGAAGGTCAATCAGCTAAACATGACAGAATCCTTGGAGCAGAGGGAGAGCTGTGTGGACAGGCCTTGGGTTTGACCTCAGAGCCTCATCCTGGGTAAGCTGGCCACCACCACTGGGCCGGTGCTCATCACAGCCTTATCTTTTGTGTTTTGAATCTGCTTTTTGTCTCGTCATGGTCTGAAGAATATTTGCTAAGTTCTTGTTACTGCTGGTACCAGCTGCATGCCGTGGCCACTATGATAAAGAAGACACATGCTTTCTGCCTTCAATGGTAAGATCTGGATGAGAAAACCCACTAATTCACCATGTATCATGACACATGCCTGTAATCCAAGCTACTTGGCAGGTGAAGGTAGGAGGATTAGGATCTGCAGTCAGCCTGGGCAAAAGAAGAGACCTTATCTAATAAAAGAAACTAAAAGCAAAAGGAATTGGGGGTGTGGCTCAAGTGATAGAGGTCTTACCCAGCAAACATGCGACCCTGAATTCAATCTCCTACACTGCAAGAGAAGTAGAAGGAGGAGGAAGAGGAAGAGGAGGAAGGAAAGGAGAAGAAGGAGGAAGAGGAGGAGGAGAAGCAGCAGCAGAAGAAGGAGGAGGAAGGGAGGAGGAGGAGGAAGAAGAGATGGAAAAGGAGGGAGAAGAGAAGGAAAGGAAGAGGAATATTAGAAGAAGAGGAAGAAGTAGAAAAGAGAGGAAGCAGAAGGGGAGTAGGAAGAGAAAACATGAGTGAGTTATTTCCAGATACAGAGAAGGCAGTTTGGGAACAGGGATATTCGGTTAGCTCACAAATGGATTTACTGTTACAATAAACACACTATAAGTTGAAAGCATCGGAAGTCATAAATGCATGAGATACCCTCTATCCACTGAACCTCACAGCTTAGCAGCTACTGTCCACCTTTGTGGTCATGTGGCTGACTGGGGGCTTCTAACTGCAGCCCACTGCCTGAGTCTTGAGGGCAAAGCCTCCTGCATAGTCCTGGCCTGGGAAAAGATCTACATGCAAAGTTCTAAGTGTAACAAGCAGGATCATCCGTCTAGAGAAGGACTCGTGTTCTGTTCACTGCATCCTGTCTTCCCTTCATAGTAGAGGACGGATATCCTTCTCCACTGTGGTCACAGTTGGAAGGGGTTGCTTTGTGGGGAGTGGAGGCATGGTGTAACAATACTTTGTGTATGAAGACAGCAAGCTATTTTCTCTTCTGGACTCTGTGATCTGTATCATGGTTTGATTGGCTAGAAGCCAGTCTCAAGCGAAATTCCTACCCTATCCCACCTCCCCTTGGAATACAGAGGTCATTTTGTGGTACTCATTGTGCATTTCTGTATTAACTCCATTCCTGTCTCCATTGTATGCTGCTATCCATATCTTTCTACTTTCCCGTTCTCTCCTACACCTAGTTTATCAGAGCAGTTCTGGAATACAGCAAGTTATAAATAATTAAAATTTAATTAAATCGCCTGGGCCCAGGGTGGAATTTGAGAGCTTTGCTTTGCTCTTCTCTGCTGCCGAGGGGCAAGCTGTCCTGTTGCTCTCCTGACTTCCACTCACTTGACCTTCCCTAGGACCTCGGCGGTTTTTGCTGCTGGGTTTGCCATCCAGGCTGGCTTGTGCAGAGCATACAGGACAGGCTTGGTTTAGGTTCTCTCCGAATCTTTGTCAGTAACCTTGGTCTAAGGAGCCTGAGTGTCTTTTCCCCTGAGCTCATACTTGAGTCATTCCGCAGGTTTGTCTTGCCTTTCTTGTCTTCATAAATTGTAATTGCTTCTTTTGTCTTAGACACAGAGGTACGAGGAAGAGTTAAGAGCTGTGGAATGCTGGGTGATTGCTCCCCAAATGATTCCCTATAGTCTGGAGCAAAGAGACAGATTAAATTTTGAAAATCTCTTTACAAGTCTGGTTGAAAATAAGAACCTCCTTACCTTTCTTAGAGCGATAGATCTGTCTGATAGTGACCCTGAGTTTGTAGCCAAAGGCGACTTTTAGAAACCCTGAGTGGTATTGGGCTCTGTCACTGACTGGTAATTCCAGGCTAATGGCTTTGTTGTACAGTTTCCTTGTTCTCAGTGGAGTGTTAGCTCCTCCCCATAGTCCAGGGGATAAAAGGTGAATTGTTTGGTGTAATATCTAATGATATAACTTACTATCATTAGCCTGCCTTCTGCTTATTTGTTACATTAGTTAGTTGGTCTATCTTCTGTAAAGATTATTTATAGCAATTATGGTAATTACTATATCCACCATAGAGGAACCACATGAATACACACTTAATATCTTATTTTTTTTCTGTAAACTTGCCTTTTATAAGTGCTCACTCCTTCCTTTCTTCCCTTCCCTCCCTGCTTTTTCTTCCCCTTTTTTGTACTTGAGCTGAGTCTTGAACTTATGGCCTCTTGCTCTTGTTTGGCTCTTTTGTTTATGGATGATGCTTAATCCTTTGGGTCTCACTGACTTTATCTGTAAAGGACTTTGAACCGGGATCCTTAGATCTCAGCCTCATGAGTTGTCAGGAGTACAGGGGTGAGATAACAGTGCCAGGCAACTCTTTGCTTTTACTTTTAAAAGCAATGTATTCTTTTATTTATTATCTTTAAGGAGTTATACAAAGGAGTTGCTATCTAACACAGCAGTTTAGGAATACAATATATCTTCATCAATATCACCCCTTTCAACTGTTGTTTTGATTCTTCTTTACTTCCTTTCCCTTAGCACTTCTCATGACCAATTACTGTATATTCACTTCTGTGGATTTACTGCACACACATGTGTATGTATGTGCATGCATGTGTATGTCTGTGTTTGGTGTGCACACTGGGTTCCCACCACAGTCTTTTTAGAACATTGCTTGGTACGTCGTAGCCATGAAAATCTATATTCAATCAGTGAATAGTCTTCAAACACCACCACAGTTTCATTAATGCGGCTTTGGATGATACTTGAAGCAGAAAGGGCACTTGTTTGACTGAAGACAAGCTCTTCCCAGGGAAGTGGGTGCTTGAAAGACCCAGGGAAGACATGGGCTGCATTACTCTTTAAAGGGGCTGCTTGCTCAGGATTCTGTCACGAATTACCACTAGTCTTTTTGTCACCAGATTGTGGAGTGCCCACTGAGAGCTAGGGAGAAACCAAATGGGAAACCTCGCAGGTGCCCAAGGAATGATGTCCCTTTCGATTTCTGTGCAGGGACAACATTTTGGCAGGATCAATACATGTGAGTATCTTAGAATCCTCATGTCAAGAGCATTTTTCATAAACAGTCTCTGATCCGCTGACCCCTCTGGGATTAAGAAAGCTGACCATTGTGTGTAAGCACATAGCTAACAATACCCTACGTCCTGACGTATAGAAGAATTCTAAGATGAAGTTGACTCAACACAGGTTCACACTGCATACACTATGTGTGGAAATTCTGCAAAGCAAGGCTGGGGCACCATAGAGCTACTTACCCCTGACGGGGAGCAAGAAGCTGACATCCAGGGACAGACAATCAAACTACTTCCTTTTTTCAGAGCTGAGGACCTTACTGTTAGGCAAGTGCACTTCCACTGAGCTAAATCCCCACCCCCCACTGCCTCTGGTCTCTATATTTCCTCAATATTTTCCTGACTCTTTCAGAATGTCTTTTGATTAAAAAAAAATCTTAACTGAGGATCATCTCCTTGAGTATGCACAAGTAAAAGTGAATGTTCTTATGTTCTGTATACTTCCGGAATTCTGAATGAATGCATGCTTCCCTGCTGCACTCTGAATGTGCACGCAGCTTTCTCATCCATTATTTCACTGATGCTCTGCAGTTTCATTGTGAATCAAAAGTCACCAATTTCTAAACAGAGAAAGCAAAGCAGAGCAGTTAAGTTTTGCCCCAGGTCATTAGTGTACAAGTTCAGTAAAATGAAATTATATTCACTTTTTTTTTTTGGGTTGTGGGGCCTGAACTCTGGGCCTGGGCCCTGTCCCTCAGCTCTTCAGCCCAAGACTAATGCTGTACCACTTGACCCACTTCTGGCGTTGTCTGCTTATGCAGTACTGAGGAATCAAACCCACGGCCTCATGCATGCAAGGCAAGCACTCTACCACTGAGCTACCTTCCCACATTTACATTCACTTTTTATCAATTAAATCCTGAGTTCTTTTCCTCCCCTTTTTTTTTTCTAACTACGTCCTAATTCCTCAAATGTAGAGGCTCTACTCTCACAGCATATTATAGCATCCTCTTCAAGAAAGAATATTAGCAGCAGCCATTATATACTCAGGAAACATGGTCTACCCTACCCTGACTCCTACTGGTAACTCCTCTATGAGATGAGTTCCTGGGCAGGTTTTGGACTTTAAGCTACAAGTTAGTTCTGCTATGACAAAGGGGCCACAGGCAGGACCAAGAAGCAATGCTGCTGTGCAGACTGTGGGGAGCCTGTATGTGCTGAAGGTCAGACGCTGACCCAGGCAGGAACAAGATGAGGGGAAAGCACATCACCAGGCACTTGCTTTGCCTGTCTGCTTGTGCTCAGGACATCAATGAAGAAATAGATTCCTTTGTGCAACATATGTTTTAGATTATAGCCTGAAAGCTGTCTATGTGGCACCACAAAGATCTTGGCCGGCATAGCTAATTTGAGGGTAGTCTCGTGTAAACAGTATGAAATTTGAACTAAAGAAGACATCTAAAAGAAATGGGCTTCAGTTATTTTCAAAAACTTATATTGGAAACCTAAAAGGACAAGGGCTCTAGGAAAGGTTCTGGTGTATCACCGGTGGAGCCCAGCTATTTGGGAGGAGGTAATGGGAGGGTCACGGTCCATAGATCAGTTGGATAAAACTATGAGAACTTACCTAAAAAAGCCAAATTAAAGCTGGGTGCTGGTGGCTCACACCTGTAATCCTAGCTACTCAGGAGGCTGAGATCTGAGTATCACGGTTCAAAGCCAGCCCAGGCAGGAAAGTGCATGAGACTCTTATCTCTTATTTTCCAGAAAACCAGAAGTGGTGCTGTGGCTCACCTGGGTTCAATTCTTCAGCAACACATAAGCAGAGAAAGCTGGAAATGGTGCTATGGCTCAAGTGGTAGAGTGCTAGCCTTGAGCTGAAAAGCTCAAGGGACAGTGCCCAGACCCAGAGTTCAGGCCCCACAACTGACCCCCCCCAAAAAAAGCGACAAGTGGTACTGTGGCTCAAGTGGTAGAATGCTCACCTTGAACAAAAGACACCTGGAGACAGCACCCAGGCCTTGGCTCCAAGCCTGAGGGCACACAAAAAAAAAGGAAAAGAAACAAAAAGAATAATAATTTTTAAAATCCACGTATTTCAACCATGCTGCTATGGTGGTCACGGGACGGAGATAAGACATTTACCAAGAAATGCCCTCCAACCAAGTCCATGAATTATTGAGAAAACCTGGAGATGCTGGTGGCTCATACCTGTAATCCTAACTATTCAGGAGGTTGAGATCTGAGGATCGCAGTTCAAAGCCAGCTTGGGCAGAAAAATCCTGAAAGACACTTATCCACAATTACTCAGTAAACTACAGGAAGCAGAGCTGTGGATCAAGTGGTAGAGCACCAGCCTTGAGCAAAAAGGCTCAGAAAGAGCACAAGACCCCAAGTTAAAGGAGAAGGAAGGAAGGAAGAAAGGAAGATAGGAAGGAAGGAAGGAAGGAAGGAAGGAAGGAAGGAAGGAAGGAAGGAAGGAAGGAAGGAAGGAAGGAAGGAAAGAAGAAAGGAAGGCAGGCAGGCAGGCAGGCAGGCAGGTAGGCTTATCACATGTCTTCCTGAACAGAGAGCCAGGCAAGGTGGTGTGTGTCTGTAATCCCACCATTCAGAAGGCAGAGGCAGGAGAATTATAAGTTTCAGGCCACCTGGAACTCCATAGCAAGACCCTGTTTCAAAGAACAGGAGAGGAAGCCAAGTGCTGGTGGCTCCCATCTATTAACCTTGCTACTCAGGAGACTGAGATATGAGGATCACAGTTTAAAGCCAGCCAAGGTAGAAAAGTCTGTGACTTTTCCAATTAACCAAAAAAAGGCAAAATGGAGCTCAAGTGGTAGAGTAACAGCTTTGAGTGAAAAAACTCAGGGACAGCACCTAGACTCTGTTCAACCCCCAGGACTGGCATGAATGTGTGCATGCACGCACACACGCATACACCCACACACACACAAACACACACACACACACACACACACACACACACAAACTCACACCACCACCACCATGACCACCACCATACAAGCCCCTCACCAGGCAGACACTTCAGACAGCAAAATGAAGCTGCCATCACTAGTGCTTTCTCTGAAACCCACATTGCTAAGTGGCTAGGTGTATTTTCCAAAGATGGCTACAAGAATAGTTTCACCTATATACTTTTCCTTAATGTTTGTTTTGATTTTGAAACAGTGTCTCACTATATAGCCCAGACTGTCCTGGAACTTCTGATTCTCCTGATTACCAGCACATACCACCATACTTGGCTTTGAATATTTTTTACCAAGACCCATATTAAGAAATGGTTAGGCCGGGCACATGCCTGTAATCTTAGCTACTCAGTAGGCTGAGATCTGAGGATCATGATTCAAAGCCACCCCAGGAAGGAAAGTCCAAGAGACTCTTATCAACAATTAATCAGCAAAAATCCATAAGTGGCGCTGTGGCTCAAGTGGTAGAGCATTTGCTGTGAGCTGAAGAGCTCAGGGACAGAGTCCAGGCCCAGAGTTCAAGCCCCATGACCACCACCACCAACAACAACAAAAACACGTTTAGGCTAGGCAATGGTGGCTACCACCTATAATCCTAGTTACTCAGAAGACTAAGGATCTGAGGATTGTGGTTGGAAACCAGGCGGGAAAATCAATGAGACTCTTATCTCCAATTAACCACTAGAAAACTGGAAGTGGAGCTGTGGCTCAAGTGGTAGAGTGCTAGACTTGAGACTAAAAGCTCAGGTACAGCACTCAGGCTCTAAGTACAAACCTCACAACTGAAAAAAAAGATAGAAAAAGAAAGATGGACGTTTAGGCCAGGTGCTGCTGGCTCACACCTGTAATCCCAGCTACTTAGGAAGCTGAGGTCTGAGGATCAAGGTTCAAAACCAGCCCTGGCAGACAAATCTGAGATTCTTCTTCTTCTTTTTTTTTTTTTTTTGCTGGTCATGGGTCTTTCTTTCGTGTATGTGGGTGCATGTGTGTGTGTGCTGGTAGTAGGGCTTGAACTCAGAGAATGAGCTTTTGCTTGACTTTTCTGCTCAAGTCTGGCATAGCACAACTCAAGCCAGAGCTCTACATCTGGCTTTTTGGTGATTAATTGGAGATAAAAGTCTCAAGGACTTTTCTGCTCTGGCTAGCTTGGAACTACGAGTCTTACTTCTTACCTTCTTGAGTAGCTCAGAAAACAGGCATGAGCCACAGGCACCCAGCTAGCTCCATGGTATATTTATCTAGTTGGACAGTTTATGATGTTTCCAGGTTAGTTTTTGTTGTTTTATTTTTTTGCCTTTTAAAAAGGATCTGAAATAGCACAGTTGTAGCTCAGTAATGAAAGCACATGCGATTCTTTCTACAGGGTGATTTCTTAGTGATAGAATTTCTAGGCTAAAGAAGAAAATGCTTTTCTTAAACAAACAAACTTATTTTCTGCCAGGCACCACTATAATCCTAGCTACTCAGGAGGCTGAGATCTGAAGATCACAGTTTGAAGACAGTCAAAGCAGGAATATCCGTGACTCTTGTCTCCAATTAACCACAGAAAATCCAGAGTGGCTGTGGCTCAAGTGGTAGAGTGCTAGCCTTTAACTGAAGAGCTGAGGGACAGCACCCAGGCACAGAGTTCAAGCCCCATGACCGACAAAAAAATTTAATAACTCTATACACTTCAGAAACACACACATATACATATAACCTTACAATTTCAAAAGGGTGTTCTCATACTTTCAGTCACTAGTTCGTTCAATGCTCATGACTCCTCCAGAGGGAGGAGACCATTATGATTCCCAACTTTTCAGAGAAAGCAAAGAGGTTTCATTGAGTGAGGCCATTCCCTTAGTGTGACACACACCACCAGCCAGTGGCTGAGCCTGCCTGCCCTTCATGTCACCTGTTCCACACCCCTCCATTCCACCACCTCATGTCCACTCCTCACTTCATAACATTCCTGTGATAGAGACCTTCTAGACCCTTCTAGATCCACAATGGATGGCTGACCTTGCAACCCCCATGAATGGAGCCAGAATGGTTTCTGTAAGATCAAATGGATCTTGGCCAATTTACTTTTGTAGGATGATGTTCAGGGGCTCGATTCAGCAAGAAGTAGATAATTCCTGGGGCCAGATGGTTCTAGCACTGCTTTCAAGGAGCCCAGAGAGATCCCTTTGGTCAATAGATCCTTGTCAGTTCACTAGTATAAATTAAAAATTCCACCATAAGATTTATTTACTTATTTATTTATTTTTCCCCAAAGAAGATAATTGTGATTCTGGTTAAAATGCAAACCTGCACAAAAGGGCACAGAGTCTGACCATTCACTTACACGCCTCGATCTCCTTCTAGCTGTCTTGGTTTACTGATTGTCAATGCTACAGCACTGGAACCATAGTACCTATCATACCTTACTGAAGACAGTGCAGGTGTAGCCCTCAGCAAGGTGCTCACGAGAGTCCCTAAGTGCTAAGTAAAACCAGGTCTTCTGGGTGCTGCTTGGTTGTGGTAGCTGCTGGGGAAAGGAGCTGCAGAAGGGTCAGGACCGAAGAAATAGCAGTGCACCTGGGAGGAGCAGCTCGTGGGCAGAGGAGGCCCTGGCCATGTGAGAAGGGATGTGGCCCTGGTGGGAGATGGTGGTTGGTAGAGAGGATAGATGATGGTAGGAAATTCCAAGTGCTGTTGTCCTGTTGTCTGGGAAAATCATAAAGGTGACAGACCAAGGCTGCTTTCCTCTTTCCTTCCCATCTCAGCAGGTGGGGCCTACCCTGGTGGCAGGGGGAGGGAGGGGAGGAGGAGGAGGAGGAAGGCAATCAGGTCCTGGCTAAGTATGGGTTCACACTCTCCAGGGAACTATAACATGGGCTCTAGAACAGCCTGGTTCAGAATTTGGAGCAGTGCGGCCAGGCAGGGCGCATGGCTGTGTATGATGGCAGGCGAGGGTGTTTTATGGCTGTGGTGGTGCAGGTTTGCTGGTTTATATGACTTGCCTTTTAATGTTCTGCATCTCAGGCATTGTTTCTGCAGTGCTCGCTCTTCCCCCCCCCCTCTGCTCCTGATATCTTCCCTTTGTTTCTGATCTTTTGGAAATGCAGAGACATCATGTAGAAGCGCAGAAGCAATGCAGTTCCTATGGCGTGCACCACACGTCTGTACACACAGGTGACCATTGTGGCCCACTTCATCCTGCAGCTCAAGGACATCCACACACATAGGACCAAGGATCAGGCTTTGTTAAAGCATGAAGCAGGCTACTTGCAACTCAGACTTTGCCCTTCACCCTTCTCTCCTCCAAAGATCTATTAAATGTGCAGACAAAGAAATATGCTTATGCTGGCAATAAGGCTTGAACTCTGGACCTCATGCTCTTGCTTAGCTTGTTTTGCTGCAGACTAGTGCTTTACCCGCCATTCGACTGACCCCTTCAATTTTGACCTTTTTCTGGTTAATTAGAAAGAAATTTTCCGTGGATTTGTCTGCCCTGGCTGGTTTTCAACCTTGATCCTCAGATCTCAGCCTCTTGAGTGGCTAGAATTAGAGAAATGAGCTATTAGCACTAATGTGAGAAAAAGTCTTTCTATCAAAGGAGTTTTCTTCATTTCTGTTAATATTGAGCGATTTTTCTTTTCTTTTTCCATTTTGTCCACTATGGGTCTTTAACTCTGAGCCTGGGTGCTGTCTCTGAGCTCTTCAGCTCAAGGTGAGAGCTCTACCACTTGAGCCATAGCGCCACTTCTGGTTTTCTGGTGGTTTATTGGAGATAAAGAGTCTCATGGACTTTCCTGCCCAGGCTTGCTTTGAACTGTGATCCTCAGATCTCAGCCTCCTGAGTAGCTAGGATTACAGGTATTTTTCTGAAGGGTCCCTGCTTTGGCCAGGTGGCTTGGCCCTTGTTATGTACACTTTACTTACAAACTTCCTTTTCCTGAGCACCTGAGAAGCTCCTTGAATTTTAATTACATCTACATCTCTTTCCACATTATGAGCCTGAGCTCAGCCAATGGAAGCAGAGGGGTGGGGCCTGCTGGATCTGGGATAAAAAGGGAGCAGCCAGCCTGCCTGCTCTGTGCGGTTGCTTGCCAGCTTTTTGACTGATGGTGCATTCTTCTGCAGAAATAAACTTAGCCTTGGTGAGTTCCTTTCCAGACACCCAGGAACTGAAAATCCACTTTACCATCCAGGTCCTTAACCTACACAACCTGGATGTCTGCATGTACACAGAAGAGGTAGGGCTTGCTGCCTGTCCTGAGCACAGCAGGGTTGCACTATAACTGACCATAATGCAGTTGCACTGAGACGGGAGACAGCATGGGCTAGACTAGAATCTCCATCAGCTCTGTGACCTTGTTTCTGTCTCCTGGCTGTTTGTTTGCCCATTCAAACAATGGAGTTCATGCTTAGCAATCTCTATGTTCTTCTCCAGTCCCATTGGCCTTGTCCTCTTTCTTTTCCCACTCTTGTCCTCTTGCTTTTCTATCACTATATATTTAAGACATTTAAAAAATTTGTTTATTCCTGGTGCCAGTTATGGGACTTGAACTCAGGACCTAGGCACTGTCCTTTGTCTTTTACTCACGAGGCTGGTGCTCTACCACTTGAGCCACAGCCTCACTTCTGGCCCTTTTTTTACTGGTTAATTGGAGATAAGAATTGCACAGTCTTTTCTGTCCAGACTGGCTTTGAACAGCAAGAGGTCTCAGCCTCTTGAGTAGCTAGGATTACAGAAATGAGATATTAGTGGCCAGCAATCAATTATATCTCTAAATGAAGTTAAACAAACCTAAAATATTAATTTCAATGTTGGACAATAAAGTGCTATAATGAATCCTCAATCTTAGACTGTCTCTTTGTCTAGCATATAACTTTCTACTCTGTCAAGTCCCTTAATAATGGCAGCCTTTATGGCCAAATGGTTCCTAACAGGTGACGGCCTCCTCCCCCACCCCCCTGCACTGGGGAGGGTAGAGGGAGACACATATTTTGTAAGGCAGACATTCAGACAATGGCACTCATTTGTGCCCCTAAACCATGTCTTTTCTACTTGCAAAACACATTAACTCACCTGGCACCAGTGGCTCACACTTGCAATCCTAGCTACTCAGAAAGCTGAGATCTGTGGATCATGGTTCAAAGGCAGCACAGGCAGGAAAGACCATGAGATTCTTATCTCCAATTAACCACCAGAAAACCAAAAGTGGTGCTGTGGCTCAAGTGATAAAGTGCTTGCCTTGAGCTGAAG
This sequence comes from Dipodomys spectabilis, assembly GCF_019054845.1. NCBI lineage: Eukaryota > Metazoa > Chordata > Mammalia > Rodentia > Heteromyidae > Dipodomys > Dipodomys spectabilis. The sequence goes on along the minus strand of NW_024870718.1, from coordinate 1,965,501 downwards.
AGCTGAGGGACAGTGTCTGGACCTAGAGTTCATGCCCCATGACCAAAAAAAAAACCCCAAGGAAACAAAATAGATACATTAACTTCATCCTAGTATTCCCTATCCCTCCACCCACAAAAAAGTAAATTTCGCACTTATTCCAGCATCAACTTTAAAGTCTAAAATCCCTAGTATGACCTAAGTCACATACAAATCAGCTTTAAATCACGCTCCTTCTGAGGTTGTACAACAGCAGAACCCAATGCATAGTTCTAAAACACAATGGCGGATTGGCATAGAATAGACATCCCCATTTCTAGAGGGCTACATCGAACAGAAGAAAGGAATAGCCATTAAGTCTCCCAAATCCAAAAGAGTAAGCAACATTAAATCTCAAAGCTGGAGATGAGTCATCTTAATGAAATTCCATTTCATGGACACTCAAGGCCTCAGGAAGACTTTCCTAGGTGATGCTCAAGTTTCTGCTCATGCTGAAATTTCATGCCTATGACTTCTTTAGGTTGAGGCTGTACATTGAAGCTCTGTGCTTGTTTGTGTGTGTGTGTGTGTGTGTGTGTAGCCGGTTTTCCATCAGTCCTCTCAATATTGTCCTAGCAGAGATCTTGATAAGACTCCAGTGTCACAGCCTGCTCTCTATAGCAGCTCTGTCCCTGAAGCAGGACCCTGCCTGGTCCTCAAGGCTTTTGCAAGCATCCTTTGAAATCTGGCCAGAGGAAGCCATGCCTCCATAGCTCCTACCTTCAGATTGCCTTGGAATTCACTGTATGTGGACATTTTACAAACAAGGCTTGCATTGTGGTGGCCTGAGGCAAATCTTGGCCCTTGGAGCCAGAGCTGGGGGTATGGCAGAGGAGTTCTGTGGCAGAAAGTGGGGATCAGAAACTAGAACAACACTGGGTAATGAGCCCAGTAGGTCCCACAGGTACTCTGAGCCTGTGAGGGGATAGGTAACCCTAGAAATCTCTGGCATGCCTTCTAGAAGCTTCTTTCTATCTTTTGCTAAACTCCATATAGTTACTTGGTTACAACTTTGCTTTTCTCAGCACACTTTGTGTATGTATGTGTATGTGTGTGTGTGTGTGTGTGTGTGTGTGTGTGCACTTGTATGCACGCATGTGTGCATGCTGGTCTTGGGGCTTGAACTCAAGACTTTGTGCTCTCATTTAGCTGTTTCGCTCAAGGCTGGTGCTCTGCCACTGGAGCCACACCCCCATTTCTGGCTCTTTGCATGGGTACTAAGACTTGAATTGAGGACTTTGAGCTCTTGTTTAGCTTTTATGATCAGGACTGGTGCTCAAACACTTGGGCCACATCTCCACTTCTGAAGCACTTTTTTTTTGTCGGTCGTGGGGCTTGAACTCTGGGCCTGGGCGCTGTCCCTCAGCTCTTCGGCTCAAGGCTAGCACTCTACCACTTGAGCTACAGCACCACTTCCACATCTCCACTTCTGGCTTTGCTTTTTGGCTGATTAGATGAAGCTAAGAGTCTCATAGATTTGAATACCCAGCCTTGCTTTGAACCGTGATCCTCAGATCTCAGCTTCCCTGAGTAGCTAGGATTACAGGAATGAGCCACTAGTGCTCAGCTTGAACATGCTTTTATGACTCTTTACATGGACCGTCTCTGAACTTTCCAGATCTTTCCATGCTCATTCCCTCCTGAGTGTAAATTCTGGGCTTCAGATCATTTGATCATTCCTCTCTTCTTGCATTTTACAAGAAGCTGTTCAGAGAAGCCACATAAGTTCCTGAACCTTTGCTGCCTGGAGAGATTTCTCCTGCCTGATTCCAGAGCATTACCCCACACATTCTGCCTTCTACAGCATCCGAGGAGAGGGACAGAATTCACCCAGCATCGTTGCAAGTTCACAGCAAGGCTGGCCTTTCCTCTTGTTTCTTTCTCACACTTTGCTCAGGATGTCTAACTGAGGCTCCATTTCAGCTGATTCTAAGTCCTGACTGCATCTGCTGAGAACACAGTTGTTTTCCCTCCCTACCACTTTATTCTCGCAGAACCCAGTGCCTAATAGCTTGGGCCCTGTATCCAGCTCCAAATCCACTTGCACATTGTTAGATATTTAGGAGAGCCTCCACAGTGTACCCCATGGCTGTGGGACCCATCTTTGTCGTCTTAGTCCATTGGTATGACTATAACAAAATACCAGAGGCTAGACACTATATTAACAAGAGAAACTTGTGTTTTGTTGCCTTGAAAATGGAGATTAGTTCATGGCCCAGTTGTCAGAGGCTCAATTGTCAGATGATGCTACAGTTGGCTTCCAACATGGTGCTTGGAACACAGCATCTTCTGGAAGGGGATGGACACTTGCTGAACATGGACACCAGGGGTCAGACTCCCCTTACATTCCTTTCTGATAGCATTAATCTCTCCACAAGGTCATGGCCTTCCTGGCATAAACACCTCCCCAAGTCACCACCTTCTAACACTGAGAGGATGGGGATTAAGTGTTCAGCGTGTGAACTCGTGTGTGTGTGTGTGTGTGTGTGTGTGTGTGTGTGTGTGTGCACTCATACTACAGCGATCTCACTTTCTGCATCTCTGATATAAAACATTCTGAGTGCTAAGCAGGTAGATTAAGGACTACCATATGAAATCAGATGAGGACCAGGAAACAGGCCAGGAACTTTAGATAGAGGGAGAAGGGATGATGGCTAGGATTTTTTTGCCAGTCATGGGGCCTGAACTCTGGGCTTGGGCGCTGTCCTTGTACTCTTCAGCTTAAGGCTAGCACTCTACCACTTGAACCACAGCACCACTCCCTGTTTTTTAGTGGTTTATTGGAGATAAGAGTCTCACAGACTTTCTTGCCTGGGCTGGTTTTGAATCGTGATCCTCAGATCTCAGCCTCCTCAGTAGCTAGGGTTATAGGCATGAGCCACCGGTGCCCGGCTTTTTCTAGGATTTTTATCCCATTCTCCTGAATAGAATTAAACACACTGTGAACAAAAGTGTCAGCTTGCCCTCTGTATCTTGTTATTATTTCCAGGCCATCATTGTGATTTCTGAGTACTAGGATAAAAAGATTCATGAAGCCAGCTTTCCAAATATATATAGCCTGGAGCTATATTTGGTGATGTCCATTCAAACAGCATAAGCTGTTATGAATTCTAATTTGTATTTTACTTAGGAATCACATGGAATTAGACACCAGACTAAGGTGAGCTATATGGAAATGAAATGGACAGAACTCAGGTCTTCAAAATTATGTTGATCAGCCATGCCCTGGCGGCTTATGCTTGTAATTCTAGCTACTGAGGGGGCTGAGGTCTGAGGATTGCAGTTCAAAGCCAGCCCTGGTAAGAAAGTTGATGGGATTCATGAACCACCACAAAACTGGAAGTGGTGCTGTGTCACAAAGTGGTAGAGCGCTAGCCTTGAGCAAAAAGAGCTCAGAGACAGCATCCAGGCCCTGAGTTCAAGACCCATGATTGATCAAAAAGGAAAGAAAACAAAACAAAAAAACAAGACCAAGGATACTAGCCAGGCCCTGAGTTCAAGCCCCAGGACAAGCACAAAATAAAAACAATAATAGATGCAATCATGGTTCTAATGCCTGAATTAGCTCATACTTGTTGGAATTCTCTTTATGAAGGGATTGAGCTATTAGGGGATACTGAGTGGAGGTGAGGAGTACAAAAGTCAGGCCTTTCTCAACCTTCTTTTGTGACCCCACACTCACTTTTGAAACCTTGATGGCTGAGCTGTGGGGTGAGATTTATAGTCCTTGCCTTCCCTCCCAGTGGTGCAAAGCATTTATTGAGTTCTTCAGGTAATGATAGTAGCGTGCATGCTCTTAGGAGATCTCCTCATCTCTATCATCATGTGAAGTAGAAATGGGGTTTCCACAGCCCTGCAAAACCACCTCCATCAGCACATTGACCCTATGGGAAGGTAAATATATGGGCAGTAATAACACTCAGGCTGAGTCTGAAGCAGTGAGACAGAGGGCCTGCACCATGCACAGCTCCCCTAGGGTGGAAACCTGCAAGCTGGATTTCTACCTTTATCAGCAGAAGACTTGACATCCTACAGGATCTTCTCATGACAGACAGTGGGCGCTCCTGCCAGACTGTAGGATCACAGTTCAGCCCCACAACACTGATTGTTGATTTATAGTGGGTCTAGTAAAGAAAATGAGACAAAGCATTCTCCTCCCTTTCTTCCTTTCTTCCCTTCCCCCTTCATAGCTCCCTCCCTTCCTCTCTTCCTTTCTTTCTTTCCTCCCTCCTTCCCTTCCTAGCTTTTCTTCCTTCCCTTCCCTCCTTTCTCCCATCCCTCCTTCCTTCCTTCCTTCCTTCTTTGTTTTTCCTCTTCCTCATTTTCTCTTCCTCCTCCTCCTTCCTCTTCCTGTTTCCTTTCTCTTCTTTCCTTCTTTCTCCTTCCTCCTTCTTCCTTCTCCTCATCCTCCTTCTTTCTCCCCCTCCCTCCTCCTCCCACCTTTCTCTCCTTCCTCTTCTCTCTTACTCCCTCCTACTTCTTCCCCTCTTTTGTCTTCTCCTCCTCCTCTTCCTCCTCGTTTTCTTCTCCTTCTCTTGTTCCTCCTCGTCATCTTTCTTTCTGTGTGCCAGTCTCAGGGCTTGAACCAAAGCCTGGGCCTTGTCCCTTCATTTTTTTAACTCAAGTCTAGTGCTTGCCACAGCTCCACTTCTCGCCTTTTGGGTTGTGAATCTGAGATAAGTGAGTCTCACAAACTTTCCTGCCAGTACTAGCTTGGAACCATGGTCCTAAGGTCTCAGTCTCTTGAGTAGCTAGGATTACAGGTGTGAGCCACCAGTGCCTAACGCTCACATTAAATTTTAGCCCACTTAAAAAAATCTGAATAAAGAATTTGGAATTCTCTCACATCTGTTTTTCCCCCTCTGTTTTCTCCCAACAGTGGCAGCTATGTGCTGCCTTAAATCAATGCCTTGTTACAGAGTCCTGGGAGAGAAGATGAGGCAACCTCCTGCCTGCTTCCTTGCCTCTGGTGTCCATGCACCTTCCAGTCATAAGCTGAACATGGTTGCCAGACTCCAATTTCTACAGCTCCCTCCCTTCCTTACTCCTAAGTAATCAATCACTCCCTATTGCCAGAATGAAGAGTGAACTGCAAAGGAAGTACATGCCAGGTTCCAATGTCTATCTCTAATTTTCAATTTTTCATCTATCTATCTATCTATCTATCTATCTATCTATCTATCTATCTATCTATCTATCTATCTATCTATCTATCTATCTATCTATCTATCTATCTATCTATCTATCTATCTATCTATATTGGTTCTGGTATGAGGACTTGAACTCACGCCCTAGATACTGACTCTGAGCTTCCTCACTCAAGGCTTGCATTCTACCACTTGAACCACAGTTCCACTTCTGGCTCTTTTGGTGGTTCAATGGACATAAGAGTCTCACAGACTTTCCTGCCTGGTCTGGTTTTGAACCAGGATCCTCAGACCACATCTTCCTGAGTAGCTAGGATGACAGACCTAAGCCACGGTTCCCAGAAGATAATATTCATTTCTATTCTTACCTATAAATAGACTAATGGACTGTAAGATGGGACATAGAACATTGTCTTCAGAGTAATGGCTTTGCTAAGATCTAGGATATGATGGAAGCATGGCCTCTGCTAGCCAGCCTCTAAAGAAAGCCCTTCTTCTGGCTTGCTCACACTAGAGATGAGAGTAGAGGAGCTTGAAATGCTGCTCCAGGAAGGAGGCCATCATGTTCTTCTGTGAGGTGAGAGATGTGGCCCTCCATTGGGCTGTGTCTTCCTGGGAGGAGAAGACCAGCCCAAAGCCCAGGTAAACATCTACTTCTCCCACCATGCATCGTTCTTGACTGCCAACAGTTTTTATGAGTGAATAGCTAGGTGTGGTGATAGTCATGAGAGAGCCTGAGAGAGCAAGTGAGGGCCTTTGGCGTTGTGTAGTCTAACCCCCATCCCCTTCTGATGGGGAAACTGAGCTCCTGAGAGGTGCCTCTGTTCTCTCATCTTCTCCTTTCTTAATCTGACCCACTGAGGGGTTGAGATCACCTTGAGAAAGCAGAGGGCTGTGTTGACCTGCTCAGCCAGGGGCAGAGAACACTCCAGAAATACTCCTAAATCCAAGGAGAGCAGAGGCAGAGAGGAGAATAGGAGAGGAGAGAATAGGCATTCCTCTGGTTCAGAGAAATAGAGTGCAATCCCAGAGCAGAGACAAGAACAGGAGAGGCTTCAGAACCTATGTGAAAACTTCCTAGCTTTCTTGCTTGCTTGCTTCCCTCCCTCCCTCCCTTCCCTTCCCTACCCTTCCCTTCCTTCCGTCTTTCTTTCTCTCTCCCTTCCTTCCTTCCTTCCTTCCTTCCTTCCTTCCTTCCTTCCTTCCTTCCTTCCTTTCTTTTTCTTTTTCTCTTCTTTTTTTTTGGGGGGGGGGTCAGTGAAGGGGCTTGAACTCAAGGCCCAGGCTTTGTCTCTAAGCTCTTTTGTTCAAGGCTAGCTAGCACTCTACCACTTAGAGCCACAGCAACACTCTAGTTTTCTGCTGGTTCATTGAAGATAATAGTCTCAAGGACTTTCCTTCCTGGGCTGGCTCTAAACCACGATTCTCAGATCTCAGCCTCCTGAGAAGCTAGGATTACAGGCGTGAGCCGCCAGCGTCCAGCCTAGAATTTCTTATTATAAGAACATAGTTAGGCACCAGTAGCTCACACCTGTAACCTAGCTGTTCAGGAGGCTGAGATTTTATGATCATAGTTTAAAGACATCCCAGGCAGGAAAGTCTGTAAGACTCTTTTCTCTAATGAACCAGAAGAAAACTGGATGCAGAGCTTTGGCTCAAATGGTAGCATGCCAACGTTGAGCAAAAAATACCCTCAGGGTCAGTGCTCAAGTTCCAAGTTCAAGCCCCAATAGTGGCACACACAGACAAAAAAAAAAAGAATTAAGAAGTAGTGATTGCTTTCTACCGAAAACCTGAAAGGGATGAAGAGGTGAACCTGTTAGGAATCTGTGTACCAGAGCTGGAGGTGCGACTCAAGTGATAGAGTACCTGCCTGTCAAATGCAAGACCCTGAGTTCAAATCTCAGTTCTGCCAAAAAAGCATCTAAGCATTACTCTGGGCAGTATTAAGTTGATCAGAATGTTTGTCAAGGGGAGTGTTTGTGCCTTAAATCACAATGGGGGCAGGCATTCTCTGTCATTAAAATTTGAAGATAGATAAACAGTAAATATTGCTGGGGATAATTAGTGCAGTGTGGAAAGACATGGATGTTCCAACTCTGGCTGGCCCAAAGCCATAGTGCCAGGGGTATTTATCTAAAGCATAGCCAAACCATCTGAGCTGCAAAGGTGAGGTACAATTTGGAAGGCACTCTTTTTACACAGTTATGTTTGAGAGGTGTAATAATAACAGTTTGGCTGGATGCTGGTGTCTCATGCTTCTCATCCTAGCTACTCAGAAGGCTGAGATCTGAGTATTGAGGTTCAAAGGCAGCCCAGGCAAGATAGCCCATAAGACTCTTATCTCCAATGAACCACCAGCAAAAGGAAGTGTATCTGTGGCTCAAAGTGGTAGAGTGCTAACCTTGAGCAAAAGAGCTCAGGGACAGCACTTAGGCCCTCAGTTCAAGCCCTGAAACTGACAAAAGAAAAGAGAAAAGGGGGGAAGGGAGAAAGAAAGGAAAAAAGGAAGGAAGGAAGGAAGGAAGGAAGGAAGGAAGGAAGGAAGGAAGGAAGGAAGGAAGGAAGGAAGGAAGGAAGGAAGGAAGGAAGGAAGGAAGGGAATTATAAGAAGAGTTATTTTCATTCATGGAGGAAAGTGGCTTGAATGGCAGAATGCTCATCGGATGCAGACTTAACCATTGACTTTGGGAAATTACTTGATATCTCTGACTTTGAACATCACCTTTACAGTGTGTGAATGAGCCAGCTGCATAGTCAGGATCATTGTGTGGATGGGCAGCACACAGTAGGCCTTCGGTTGATGGCTGTCCCTCCTCTCCAACTATCTGTTGTCCAAAACCTTCCATTGGCACCTCTCTGAGATGTCTGTCTGTCTGTCTGTCTGTCTGTTGATGAGCTGGCAGAGAGGCCTCTCTGCCAACTTCCACAATGCTATATTATGGGATGCAGAAACAGCTTTCTGCCATTAAACCTGTGAGGAAAGACCACTTGCTCATTAGAACTGCTCAGTGTGACTCTCCCAAAGGTCATCTCAGTTCTGCAATACAGACTTGTAGGTTCTTGACATAGACCACTTTGTGCCTCTTGACCTATAGAAACGAAAACCTGCTACAAACATCTAAATCCAGATCTAGGCTGAGGAAGCAATTTTCTTTTCTGGATGGATGGCACAGTTACAAACAACTAGAAAGCAGCAGTATTAATCAAGAATGGGGAACTTTTAAACCCACAGAAGTTAAAAGCAGGGGGAGGGAAGTTGACTGACACATGTAATGATAAAAATCTAGACTATTTTGGCTTCTGGTATGGCTTGATCCAGGTACTCAATATCAGGATTTCTTAGCATTAAAAGTCTTATTGTACTTTTGATCACCCAAGGTAAATACAAATACTGGAATTGACCCATGAATTATTAGGCTGATGAAATTCTTCTGTGACAACCTGCCTAGATGATCATTGTCTTCCCAATTGATAACTTTGATGAGACCTCCTCCAGGTCTCATTAGAATTTTAGAGGAATCTCACTGTACAGAACCATAAAAGACTATGATACTAAGGTAGAAAAATGTCAGTGTACTACACACCCCCACTCCAAACTCCGATGGCTTCACAGAGGATTAAATCGAGACTTAAAGAAGTAGTGATTGCCTCTCCTACCCAAATATACAGAAATTCTATGACATATCTGGTGTTTTAATGTAGATTTCTTGATACTAATGGAATCGGGTTTTTTCTTCTATATTGTTGCTGCACTTGGCATGGAAATTGGGTTGATAATAATAGCCTCTGGAAGATGAAACTAGTTGTCTTTTTTTTTGCCAGTCCTGGGGCTTGAACTCAGGGCCAGGAGCTGTCTTTGAACCTGTGTGTCCTCAAGGCTAGTACTCTACCACTTGAGCCACAACTCTACTTCTGAGCATTTTTTGGAGTAGTTTATTGGAGATAAGGATCTCATGGGCTTTCCTGCTCAGGATTGGCTTTGAACTGAGATCCTTACATCTCAGCCTCCTGAGTTGCTAGGATACAGACTAGCTGTCCCATTTGGTTCCTTTGCTGAGGACTCTTCTGGAAACACTAAGCAAATAGGAATCAGCTGTGGAGTGCAGTGTTGGCAGATGGCAGCAGGTGGATGTCAAGCTGCAGAGCACAGGGCCCTGTCCGTGATGCTGACCCTTCTCCTCTGTGAGCCAGAGGTTGCTGGATCCTGTGTGACTTGTTCCTGCTTGCAGTCTCCAACACGTCTTCCATTAAATGATAACATTGTCCCCACACCATCCATGGTGGCTTTGAACACTCAGATCTCGGTTCTTCTGTGCAGAAAGACCTGGTGACTAGAATCTCAAATGTTGCTTCCATGTTGGTTTTGTTAGCATCAGGACTGAACCTCTTTGAGGGCTCACTTGGTCATTTTAAGGGATCTTTTACTCAAGATTACCAGGCAAGAGAGACAGGCCTTCCTTCCCTCTTTCAATGAATTATCTTCCAGCCTTCCTTATCTTCTTGGGGCTCACACCTGCCATCCTAGCTACTCAGGAATCTGAGACCTGAGGATCACGGTTTCCAAACCAGCTTTGGTAGAAAAGTCCATGAGACTCATCTCCAACAAACCACTCAAAAGCCAGAAGTGGAAGTGTGGCTCAAGCAGTAGAGTGACAGCCTGGAGCAAAAGAGCCAAATGGAGTTGGAGGGCTTGAGTTCAAGTCTCAGTACTAGCACATACACACAAGAAAATTTGTCTTGTAGACTTTGCCACTTGTGTCTGCAAATTGGTTCTTCATGGGAACCTACTGTCAAGTCTGTCTAGCCTTGGGTTTGCCTCAGGTTTGGCCTTTTGTTTTCAATGCTTGGCCATCATTTTGACTCTTAGATCTTAGATCTGTAGTTCCTTCAGAGAGAAATCGTATTTCATTCCATTGCAACTTCTAAAATACTACACAGAATGCCATATTCATCTCAGTCAAAACATCTTATCACATCTTCACAGGAAAAATGACTGCGTGAAGTTTAATTTGCTTCAAGTTCTATTTGAACTGTGTGTGTTTGTGTGTATAAATCCTGGGGCTTGAACTCAGGGCCTAGGCACTGTCCCTTAGCTTTTTCATTCAAAGTTCAGTACTCTACCACTTGAGCCATATGCTTCACTTCTGCAGGTTTTTTTGTGTGTGATTCATTGAGAGATAAGAGTCTTACAGACTCTCCTGCCTGGGCTGTCTTTGAACTGTGATCTTCAGCTCTACACCTTGTGAGTAGCAAGGATTACAGGTGTGTGCCACTAGCACCTGGCTCTGGCCCCATTTGAACTAATTCTGTCTGAAAGAGAGAGAGAGAGAGACAGAGGGAGACAGACAGACAGACAGAAAGACAGAGACAGAGAGACAGATAGAGACAGAGACAAAGCTAAAGAGAGAGAGAATGACTTTTCTTTGGCTCTACTGAGCCTTCTTGGGTTAGAAGCAAAGTTTTCCCTTTTTGTTTTGATTTTGGTTTCTGAGGAATTAGCAGTAGGTCTAATTAATGTTATCAAAAGGAGAGCATTTAATTAACTAAATAACATGTTGAGTCTAATGAGAACATACTTCAGCACCCACTAGGTGGCAATGGTCTCTGAGGCTAATTCCCAGGAGGCCTGTGATTGGATACAGAGAAATTTCTGTCCGCCAGTGTCAGGGTGTGTGTGTGTGTGTGTGTGTGTGTGTGTGTGTGTGTGCACATGAATGAGTATGCACCTTGCTTTGCATTTGCCCAGAGCTCTCTATTTCTATACCTCTTGACCTGTCTAGCCATTTTAATACTTGATGGCCCAATCATTTATAACACCTGATGCAGGCAATCATTTTACCTTAGAAGTAAGTACATGAGGCCCAGATAAGGTTTGTGACTGTATCAGAGTCACACAGCCTCCACCACAGACAGAGTAGGCATTGTTTACATGATATGAAGTGGCCCTGTGGCTCAAGTGGTAGACTGCTAAATTTGAACAAAGGAAACAAAAAACCAAGAGCAAGTGCAAGGTCCTGAGTTCAAATCCTAGTACTGGCACAAAAGACAAGGCTTTCTCTGCATCTCTATGTCATGGCGTCTCATTTACCTCAGAGATGATCGTTCTTAAGATTCCTGAGTGCTTATTTCAACATTTTATTTGGATGAATCTAATAAATTCTTTCTCCCCCAGTATTTTAACACAACAGTAATTAGGTCACTCATGGTGTGTGCAGACCTCCTCCATTTTTGCTTAACATTTTTGCTTTCAGCACACAAGACTCTTTTATTTATCTCTTTTTTTGGCCAGTTGTGGGGCTTGAACTCTGGACCTGAACACTGTCCCTCAGCATTTCAGCTCAAGGCAAGTGCTCTACCACTTGAGCCACAGTGCCACTCCTCGTTTTCTGGTGGTTTATGGAAGATAAGAATCTCATGGACTTTCCTGCCTAGGCTGGCTCTGAACTGCGGCCCTCAGATCTCAGCTTCCTGAGTAGCTAGGATTACAGGTGTGAGGCACTGGCACCTGGTTTTATTTATCTTTGATGGCTGCTTATGACAGATGAACTTTAGGTTATTACTCAGGACCAACAAAGTTAATCCACCAAAAAGCACAGACAAGAAACAGGGGAGAGATGGGGAGAGTTTTTTCTCTGCAAATCCCTTATCTGAGCAAACCTAGGTCCTGGGGATGAATGGACTTGGAGGCATTAGAGTGACAGCGAGGAAGAAGAAGAGGTGAAGCTTCAGAGTGAAGCCCGCCTCCTACTTCCTTTTCCATCTTTCTTTGCTTTTTCTTCTTCTAAAATTTCTGTTCTCTGCAGAGACCCAAGCATCCAGAATAGAAGCTCCCAGTAGGTTTATCTACTCATTTATCCTTCTCTGGGAACAATTGCTTTGTTAGCATTGAAAAGATTTATTCACCCCATCTTTGTTTTCACCCTTGTGGGCTTTCTGCTTATTATTGGTTGTTTTTTGTTTGTTTTCTTGCTTTTTTTTTGTACCAGTCCTGGACACTGTCCCTGAATCATTTTTTGCTCAAGGCTGGCACTCTACCACTTGAGTCACAGCTCCACTTCTGGTGGTTTCTTTTGTTTAATTTTTTTTGGGGGGGGTCCAGTCGTGGGGCCTGAACTCTGGGCCTGGGCGCTGTCCCTCCAGTATAGCACTCTTGAGCCACAGTGCCACTTCCGGCTTTTTTCTTTTTGCTTATGTGGTGCTGAGGAATTGAACCCAGGGCCTCAGGCATGCAAGGCAAACGCTCTACCACTGAGCCACTTTCCCAGCTCCATCATGAGATTTTTATCTCCAATTAATCACCCCAGAAAGCCAGAAATGGAGCTGTAGCCCGAGTGGAAAAGTGGTAGCCCTGAGCAAAACAAACAAACAAGCAAAATGATTCAGGGACAACGCCCAGACCCTGAGTTCAAGTCCCAGTGCCAGCCTCCAGAGAAGACAACAACAAAATAAAGCAGTAAGCTACAGCACACTCTTCTACAGATTTGGTAGAGATGTGCTTGACCTTCATTCAAATGAAGAGAATCCTTTAATTTTCTCTGCTTGATGCTGCTCAGTGGGGCAGTGGGGAACCTCTCCTTTCTCTGCGGGTGTCAACCATTCACATTGTACGGTGAAGGTTACAGTGAAAGTTTCCACTGGGTTACCATTCCTCGGCCAAAGCTGTCTTATATGATTGAGTTTTCAGCTCTCTCCAAATCTATTTTGAAGCTCTTCTGACCCATTTCCTCTCCTGGGAGATTGGTCCTTCTAGAACACTTCACCTGGATGAGTTTTGCTGGTTGGTCTCACATGGAAAGGGGCCAGTGAACTACTACATTTGAATGTGTTTTGCTGGGTTGGGTCGGTGGGAGGCAGGAAGGAAGCCTAAGCCCTTCTCTAGTGCTTTCTTAATTCAATGTGACACTGGTAATCATCGTGGGTTCCATCTTTGTGGCCCTTGATGGAGGGCCCCTGGTGCACAAATCTGACTCTCTGTGGACTCTGATAGCACTTCTTCTGAGCTTTCACCTCTATTGACCTCGGGGAATCCACAGCTCTCTTTTGCTGCCAATCTCCATGTGGCTCAGTGGCCCTTGTTTATTCTTTAACCTCCTACCCATCACTACTTTCTTCCAGTTGGTTCACAAAAGTGAACTGAATTTGTGTGTGTGTGTGTGTGTGTGTGTGTGTGTGTGTGTGTGTGTGTAGAAGTACTTAGACTCTGAGTATCTCTTGCTTGTTTTGATTCCACTCAAGAGAGCTCCACTTCTTGCTTTTTGGTCAATTGGAGATCAGAATCTTACAGACTTTTCTGCCCAGGCTGGCTTCAAATCTTGATCTTCAAACCTCAGCTGCCTGAATAGCTAGGATAATAGGCATAATCTACTAGTACTGGGCTTTCCATGGGGCATTTGTTTCCTGCTGAGACCTGGAGCAGATGCTCCTGCTGAATTCACTCCTATGTGTTCCAAGTTGTTTTTTGGTTATTTCACAACTGATTAGGTCCAGCCAGTCACCAAGATTATCACATTGGCTGCCTTCCCCTGGCACACATCGTTGCCCCTCCCTGAGTTCTTGGTCAACTAGAATTGTGAGGTCATTATAATGAGGTCATTCTTTTTGGAACTTGATTTCAGAACTAGGTTACCCAGGCTACAGGCCTGTCACCATCTTAAGGACTGTTTATGAGTGAGATCCTGTATTCCTTCATTCTCAACTTTCTGCTCTGTCAAATGAGAGCATCAGAGCATTCCTTTCAAGCTAATTACTGCCAGGATGAAGTGAATTGACATACATGGCAAACTTCATACGGGACATTGCTTAGTGCTTCATACGAGTGGCCTTCATTGTCAAGGTAACCATGCTTTACATACGAGAGCAAACATTTGATCTAAACACAACACTTGTCTTTTATAGGATGTTGATTGTCTCATGGGCACTGCAAACAGTGATGCTGTGGTGCTTTCTGGAGCCAGGTATCTTGGGAAGGAAATGGTGAGCCATTTTGTGTGTGTGTGTGTGTGCATGCGTGCACACGTGCACGCATGCATGCACACACGCATGCACGGGTGCATGTTCTGGTCCTGAGGCTTGAACTCAGGACCTAGGCACTGTTTCTGAATTTTTCTACTCAAGGCTAGTATACTACCCCTTGTGCCACAGTTCCACTTCTGGCCTTTTGGTGGTACATTGGAGATAAAAGTCTTAAGGACATTCCAGCCTGGGCTGGCTTTGAACCATGATCCTCAAATATTAGTCTCCTGAGTAGCTAGGATTACTGTTGTGAGCCATCAGTGCCCGAACTGTAATTGTCTTTTTTTCTTTTCCCCAGCCTTGTTTGAGTTTTCTCAGGTGCTCCCTTATGTGTGATGGAGTTGTATGTGAAAAGATGATTATAAGCAAAAATAATGTGTGTTGGTAAATGTGTTTCATTCACCCTGACTACTGGATATCTTTGCCTAGCAACAGTGTGCTAGAGTGGTTAGTTATTAACTCAGAATTGCTGGGCTGATCTGAAGCTGTAGGTACTGTCTCTGTTCAGCTTTGTAGGAGAAAATCCCATTCATCAGCCTGAGAAAAGATTCACATTGAAAATTCAAGATATGAGCCAAGTACTGGTGGCTCACACCTGTCATCCTAGCTACTCAGGAGGCTGAGATATGAGGATTGTGGTTCAAAGCCAACCCAGGCAGGAAAGCCCATGAAACTTTTATCTCCAATGAAGCACCAAAAAGCGATGTGAAGCTATGACTCAAGTGGTAGAGTGTTAGCCTTGATCAAGGGACAGTGCTCAGGTCCTGAGTTCAATCCCCAGGACTGGCAAACATGTGTGCATGAGCTTACCCTCAAAATTCAAGATATGATTTCTACTAAATTTTCTGCAATCTATTAACAATTCGAAAGAAACCATAGTTGGGATAATATAGGCAGGGTAAGGTAATAGGGAAGTTAGAAAATATATTCAAAAAATTAAGCTGGAATTAGGAGTGAGGGTATAACCCTGCTAAAAAATAAACAGTCTGGCTGGGTGCTGGTGACTCACACCTTTAATCCTAGCTACTCAGAAGACATGAGAGCTGAGGATCCTGGTTCAAAGCCAGCCTGGGCAGGAAAGTCTGTGAGACTCTTATCTCCAATAAACCACCAGAAAACTGGAAGTGGTACTATGGCTCAACTGGTAGAGTGCTCGCCTTGAGCTGAAGAGCAGAGGGAGAGCACCCAGGACCGGAGTTCAAGCCCCACATCAATAACAACAAATAATGGGCTGAACCACAAGAAGTTGAATCAACTGTTTCAAGAACCCACAGAACTGCCTTCTTTCTAACACTTTCCTTTTCTTTTTCTTTTTTCCACATGTAGAGTAAAGATTTCTGCCTCAGAGAAGTAAATAGGTATGGGAATAAAAAGTGCCTCTTTTTGGTAACTCTATGACCAGAATGAATATCTTAAATAGGATCATGAAGAGCAGACTTCCATGTCACAAAACTCCTTTGCCAATCCAGATCCACTGTGCCAGTCTTGCATAACAGTAGCAAAAAAAAAAAAAAAAGAAGAAAAGCAATAAAAGGATAATAGAGAAGTTGCTAGGCCACCCTTCATCCAAGTGACCAGTTTGTGAATGAGGAGCTCCAACCCACATAGAGACATGAAGGTCACCTACGAAGCCCCTAATTCTCTGTTTGGCAGAAGCCGTCAAATTCTCCCACTCCTGGCAACTGGCAAGGTACTATCAGCTAACTTGTGTGAGGTTTTGTGAATGACTTCAAGCTTGTATTGTTAATCTAATTTCCTCAAGGGTCACAGTGGGGCATGGAAAATCTAGTAGGGTTCCCTTTTCTTTCTTTTTCTTTGTATTTTTTGTCAGTCATGAGACTTGAGCTCTGGGTCTGGGGACTGATCTTGAGCTCTTCAGAACCCTACCACTTGAGTCACAACACACTTCTGGTTTTCTGGTGGTTAATTGGAGATGAGTCTCACAGATGTTCCTGCATTGGCTGGCTTTGAACTGTGATCCTCAGATCTCAGCCTCCTGAGTAGGTAGGATTAAAGGCATGAGCCACCAGTGTCCAGAGGGTCCCTTTTCTATTTGGGAAATCTCTTTTCCACATACCTTCCCAGAGATACCTAAGAAACTACAAACAAAACTGGATTATTTTGTGGTCCTTGGGATTGAATTTAAGGTCTCACATTTACCAGGCAAGTACTCTACTATGTTACCTATACCCTCAGTCCTGTTTACTTTTAGGGTTTCTTTCTTTCTTTGTTTCCCTCAGATAGGGGTATCATGTTTTTACTCCTACTGACCTTGGACCACAATCATTCTACCTTTGCCTCCAGAGTAGCTGGGATTATAGTCATGCATTATCATGTCTAGATTTTTTTTTAAGTATTTGTATTATAGTTTGAATTCAGGGCTTTGAGGCTCAAGGCTGGCATTCTACCCCTTGAGACACACCTCTACTTCCTGTCTTTTGCTGGATGGTTGGATATAAGACTCAGATGCTTTTCTGTTTGGGCTGGCTGAGAATTTGACCTTCAGATCTCAGCCTCCTAATAGCTAGTAGTACATATGTGAGCCACCAGTGTCTTTTCCTCCTCCTCCTCCTCCTCTTCTTCCTCCTCCTTCTCTCCTCCTCCTCTTCCTCCCCCTCCTCCTGCTCTTCCTCCCCTCCCCCTCTTTCTCCTCCTGCTCCTCCTCCTCCTTCTCCTCCTTCTCCTCCTCCTTGTCCTCCTCCTCCTCCTCCTTCTCCTCCTCCTCTTCCTCCTTTTCTGGTCGGTTCTCACTAAATTTTGTCTTGGCTAGCCTTCCACTATGGTTCTCCTATCTCTACCTCTAGAGGAGTGAGTCAGCATAGCTGGAAAGGAAACAGAACTTTTGCCTGACTCACTGGGGTGACAAGATCAGCAGGAATTCATATCGTCTCAACCTTCTCTCAACCCTTTCTAATTCATTTCTTCCTCCTTCTAAACTCTGTGTGTGTGTGTGTGTGTGTGTGTGTGTGTGTGTGTGTGTGTGCATTTATAATTGTGCTAGTACTCGGGCTTGGACTCAGGGCCTGGAGCTCTCATTTGGCTTTTATTGCTTATGACTGGTACTTTACCATATCAACCACAGCTCCATTTCCAACCCTTTTTTGCCAGTCGTGGGGCTTGAACTCAGGGCCTGGGCACTGTTCCTAAGCTTCTTTTGGTCAAGGCTAGTATTCTACCACTTGAACCACAGTGCTATTTCTTGCTTTTCTGTGTATGTGGTCCTGAGGAATTGAACCCAGGGCTTCAGCCATGGTAGGCAAGCACTCTACCCCTAAGCCACCTTCCCAATTCTTTGCTGGTTGATTGGAGATCAGGCTCTCACAGACTTTTCTGCCTAGGCTGGCTTCAAACCGAGGTCTCTGCCTTTCTGAAGAGCTAGGATTATAGGCATGAAACACTAGCATCCAGATTTACGCCATGGGGTTTTTTTTTGTTTTGTTTTTGCTTCTGATCCAGATTGTAAACATGTCTTGGATGGATTTATATCCTGCTTAGGGCCATAGCCCACACAGTACAAAGTAGAGTTTACCTTCACTTGAGGTGAATTCTCATGGGCATTTAGTGGTGAGGATTACATAGTGTGGGCTATTATAGGACCCAGGCAGTATGTGAGAAAATGGGAATGCACACAGCAGAGACCTTGGCATCTCTTTGATGGCCACAAAGGGAAAGTGTGGGTTTCCTCCATCTTGACATAAGTTCCTTTTTGGATTCTCCACGTGTGAAGTTCCTCTGAAGCGATCCTTCTTTGATCTCCAACAGAATGCACTTTGTAGATCATCTCCATCCTTGACCCCCTGTGCCTCTCCTTCCCACAATAGCCAGGTGTTCTTCAGAGATAATGCCATCTGCACAATAGCTTTGTGTCTCCTTCATGTCCTTCAGAAGTAGGGGTGGGGAGGCTTCAAACTTAGAGACCTATAGCATCACTGAAGGGCCTTTGTTGCTTTTCCTTGAGATAAATGGGTGCCGGTGTCTCTGGGCAAAAGGGATCAAACTTTGCACAGTGATTTTCAGATCCGTTCAGCCTCCCAAGTAGCTAGGATTACAGGTGTGTATCACTGACACCTGGCTGCATTCTTTTTTTTTTTTGTCAGACTTGGGAGTTGAACTCAGGACCTGGGCACTGTCCCTGAGATCCTTTTGCTCAAGGCTAGCACTCTACCACTTGAGCCACAGCCCCATATCCAGTTTTTTCTGTGTATATGGTCCAGAGGAATCCAACCCACGGCTTCATGCATGCTAGACAAGCACTCTACCACTAAGCGACATTCCTACCCTTGCATTCATGTTTAAGGATGGTTTTCTTTTTCTTGTCAGCCCTCTTGCCTTCTTGTAGTTTCCTGAGAACCTCAATTCCTTTCTCCTGAACACCACCAGTTTCTCCTCCAAGTGGAAAACAGATGGAAAGTATTCAGAGTTTCGTAATGCTTTGTTTTGGCTCTATTTTTCTTCTATTGATTTCTTTGTAATTAAAAAGGTCATAGAAATGTGAGGGGCTGAGAAGGTGACTCAGTGGTAGAGTGCTTGCCTTGCATGCCTGAGGCCCTGGGTTCGATTCTTCAGCACCACATAAGCAAAAAGAAAAAGCTGAAAGTGGCACTGTGGCTCAAGTGTTAGAGCGCTAGCCTTGACCTGAAGAGCTGAGGGACAGCGCCCAGGCCCAGAGTACAGGCCCCACGACTGGGGCCAAAAAAGAAAAAAAGAAATGTGAGAGAAACGGTAGAAAGATGGAAGGGATCCTAATAGATGAGATGGGTGGAATATGGTGAATAATGGTGAAAGCATGTGCTTGTAGGGAATGAGGACTGACAATCATTCCTTCATGCTGAGTTTTTGGGGTAGGGAAGCCAAAGGCCCAGGGAGGGGACTTCACTGGCTGTGGAATTTCTGTGGGCAGGGCTCTCAGCGAACAGCACCACTGGTGGGCAAATCCAGTGTAGCAGCGCATGTTACTTTGGGAAGCAAAGAACTGTCTGGCCTTGGGCTCCCCATAGAATGCATACATCTCTCTAGAGAATCAGCCTCTGTGGGCAGCTGCTGGTTTAGCTCAGAAGTGAAGGGTTGGAGAAGAAAGGAGGGAGAAAGAGCCAGGGATGTTGGTTTCTTGTTTTTAGCTCTGTTAGCGTCTTCTGTCCCCTGTGCTAAGCAAGGTATTGTCAAGTGACTTTTTCAGAAGTGCAGTATTGGATTGTTCTGCTGGTACTCAGAGACTCTCAGACAAGCATCTTCTTCAGTCTTCTATTCAATAGTTTTCCTGCTGATCCATAAACCACACATCATGTCTGGGCATGGTTGTTTCTCTCTCTCTCTTTTCTTCTTGGTGCTGGTTTTGGGGCTTGAACTCAGGGCCTGAGTGTTGTCTCAGAGTGCTGCTGTCTATCACTTGAGCCACAGCTCTACTTCTGTGGTGTGTGTGTGTGTGTGTGTGTGTGTGTATGTGTGTGTGTGTGAGTGTGTGTGTGTGTTTGGTGCTTAATTGACAAAAACAGTCTCATACATTTTCCTGCCCAGGCTGACCTTGAATGATGAGATCTCAGATCTCAGATCTCTCCTCAGATCTCAGCCTCCCATGTAGCTAGGATTACAGACATGTGCCACTGGTGCCCGACTCTGGTTACCTCTTCTTCCTTTTCTCCTGTTTCTGTGTTTCCTTTCATTCATTCCTGGCCACCTCCATCTGGTAAAGAATGTTTTAGCCATCTTCTTCCCAATCCCTTACCCTTTCAAGAAGCCATGTGTGATATGATCACCAGATGCAATCTCTTTGATCATAAATAGGATCCCATTTTACTTCCTGAACTGCCTGTTACACAGTGGCCTCCACAAATGGCCTATCTCCCTCCGTACTCACAACAAGCCTACAATCAAAGCAGTTGTCTTTTATAAAAATTGCCAAACTGTGGGTCAGTGGCTTATACTTACAATTGTAGCTGAGATCTGAGGATCATGGGTTGAAGCCAGCTTGGGCAGACAAATCTGAGAGCCTCTTATCTCCAATTAACCACCAAAAATAAAGAGCTTTATGTCCAGCACAAACCTTGAGCTGCAAAAAAACTCAGGAGCAGTGCCTAGGCCCTGAAGTCAAGCTCTAGGACTGTCAGATGCACACACACAAACACACACACACAAACACACATGCACACACACACACACACACGCACACACACACACTTGTCATTTTATAGTTAAGAAATTGAGACACAGGTTAAGCAGCTTGTCCAAGATTAACTCACTGACAAACAGCAATGCTAGGGAATAGATTCATGCCTCATGGGCTCCATCAGTCATACTTGTTCTTCCTGGACCGTCATATCAGCTGCAGAGCTCTGCCTGGTTGTTGGCAACATGAATTATGGCATCTTGAGATGGGTGGCAAATCCCTGTGTGTCACTTGGCAGGGCTGGGCCTGGTGAAGCTATCTGGGTCTCCAAGGTGGACATTGTCTCAACAACAGTGATATATTCAGGTCCCATGAGAGAGAGAGAGACACCAGGGCCTCTTCCTTTTTTTGCTTTGGTGCAGGAGGAGCTACAGCTTCAAGGAGAGTGAGAATTTGGCTCTGGTCCCTGGGCTACTGCCGAACCAGCCTTGTAGAGGCTGCTTCTGCTTAGGGATTGTCATAAATTGCTGGGCCCTGCAGCTGACAGCCAGCCAGCTGCATGAAGTGTTCAGAAAGCCAATAGAAGCCGCCACTGCAGAAGCCTTCCGTTTATGTTCCGATCCTCCTCATCCATCATGCCAGACAAAGGAGTCAGTGCGACAGTCACCTTCTTCCCAAATGAGGATTCAGGGGTGAGGGGTCACATCTCAGGGGGACAGAGGGCCTTAGCTCCCTCAGGGAAGGGCGGTCACCTCCTTCTGGCACGTTTGGCAGGCATTACCTCATTCAACTCCCATTTGTTCCTGCATGTATTGAGCAAGTTGCTGATGCTGAGCTACTGGTAGCAGCCAGTAGTCCCTGACCTCTTCTAAAAGATGAGAAGAAACAAGTGCTACCATTTCTCCAGGGTTGTCAGTCTGAAAGTTTAGCTCTGAGATTGCTGCTAACCGTGTGTGTGAGTGTGTGTGTGTGTGTGTGTATGTGCGCGCACACGCACGTGCGTGCCAATACTGAAGCTTGAACTTAGAACCTTCTGCTTGCTCTTGTTCAACTTTGTTGCTGATGGCTGGTGTTCTACCACTTTATCCATACCTGTACTTTCTTGTGCTGGTTAAGTAAAAATAAAAGCCTCTCAGATTTGTCTGCCCAAGATTCTCAGATCTCAGCCTCCTGAGTAGCTAGGATTATAAGCATGACTGTCAGCATCCAGCTTGTTGCTAATTTTTGAGTAAAAGTTCAGAAAGCCATTTTCATCCTTAGAGCCAGAACTAATCCATAGCTCTTCATGCATGATCTCTCTCTTTACAATTGGTGATTTAAAAATAAATAAATGATCCTTAGTTATGGTGGGCCACGAAACGTTTCAAAAGGCTTAGAAAGAAAAGAAAAGGCTTAGAAAGGGGATGGGAAGGTGGCTCAGTGGTAGAGCGCTTGCCTTGCATGCATGAGACCCTGGGTTCGATTCCTCAGCACCACATAAGCAAAAAGAAAAATGCCGGAAGTGGCGCTGTGGCTCAAGTGGTAGAGTGCTAGCCTTGAGCTGAAGAGCTGAGGGACGGCGGCGCCCAGGCCCAGAGTTCAGGCCCCAGACCGGACACCTCTCCCCCCACCCCCCCACCCCCCCGTGCAAAAAAAGATACATTTCAAAAGGCTTAGAAACCAAGCAAGAGCTGGAAGTATAGCTTGATGGTAAAGCATTTGTCTAACGTATATGAGGCCTGGAGTTCATCCAACAGCACAAAACCAAATAGCAGCCAAACCAAAGTTCTTCCTCCTGAGCTCTAGCCTCTCTCCAAAATGACAGTTTTTTCTTTCTGGAAAGCAGTTTTGGGACACGTAAAAAATATGTAGGTGTTCTGTGTAGAACCTTGATTTTCTTAGTTAAACCATTGGAAGTGGCGCTGTAGCTCAAGTGGTAGAGCTCGCCTTGAGCTGAGGAGCTGAGAGACAGCGCCTAGGCCCAGAGTTCAAGCCCCACAACCTACAAAAAAAAAAAGTCTGTCTTAGTTAAACCATTTATCTTAGAAGCCTTTCTGTGCCAGTGAGATATGTTGAATTTATTCTTTTTAAAGATTGTGCGGGATTATATTGTAGGGATGTGCAATACTTAATGATGCAACCCAATGGCTCTGTGTGTGTGTGTGTCAGTACTGGGGCCTAGCACTATCACTTGAACCATAGCTCCACTTCTACTTTTTGCTGGTTAATCGGAGAGAAGATCTCACAGACTTTCCTGACTGGGTTGGCTTCAAATTTTGATCTTCCGATCTCAGGTTCCATAGTAGCTGGAATTACAGGTGTGAGCCACAGGTGTCTAGCCCCGTTTGATATTGACAGATGCTTGTGGGTTTTTTTTCTTTTTCTTTTCTGGTTGCTTTATATACAGCTCTACAATTTCCTTGGCATACTTTAGGCTAAATGCTTAATGAAGAAATTGCGGATTCAGAAATGTGATTTAATTTTTTATAGCTGTTTCCATATTGTCTTCTGAAGCTTGAATATTCTCGTAGCATCCTACTGCATGAGACTATTTTTTCCTTATGATTTTCCTTCTTTAGCCAATCTTGCAAAACCCATTTTCTAGTATATGGAAGGAATATCCTGTTATCTCTAAAAATGACTTACACCTTCTTTTAAAAAATTCTTTTGCACTACTATATATGTTTGTATTCTGTCCTTTTTTTGGAAGGGAATATAGTGAAAGTATAATTGTTTATCTGTGTATTCATAAAGGTATTTTTGCTTTTTTTTGGTCAGTCGTGGGGCTTGAACTCAGGGCCTGGGCACTGTTCCTGAGCTATTCAGCTCAAGGTTACCTATCTATCACTTTGAGCCACAGTACCACTTCCAGTTTTCTGATGGTTTATTGGAGATAAGAGTCTCAGATACATTCCTTCATGGGCTGGCTTTGGACCTCTATCCTCATATCTCAGCTTCCTGAATAGCTAGGATTACAGGTGTGAGCTACCAGCACTTGGATTATTTTTACTTTTTAAGTTATCTAATAAGAAAAAGGTTTTAGAGAAGAAAGTCCACCTATATGAATGTAACCAAAAGCTCCTTGGCTCTGATTGAGGAGGCCAGAAGGAAAGATAAGAGTGTGAGAGTCATTTGATTGTAAAACAATCCCATCTCATTATTCTATAGGGACTTGGCCTGTGATGGCCTTGATCCTTTGTGAGTTCCTGTAAGTAATGTGCTAGTCTGCTTTTCCCAGTACTTGTTCCTAATTTGCAATTGTCATAGAGCAATGGTGTTGGGTTGGAGGCATAGCTCAGGTGATAGAGCACCAGCCAATGAGCAAAAACATCAGATACCCAATTTGAGTCCCAGTCTCAAAAGAAAATGTGTGAGGAAAATAAAGTATTACCTGATTGAAGTGTTACATATAAACACCATAATCACACAGTTTCAAATCTTCATTTAAATCATTGATCCATTTGAGTTGATTTCTTCTTTTAAAACTGCTAGAGGTAGGGATCTGATTTTATTCATCTGCAGGCAAGATATCTAATTTCTCCAGTCTCATGTATTGAAAAGATTGTCCCTTTTCCAGTGCCTGCCTGTCTTTTCTGGGCATGGTCAAAAATCACTTGGCTTTAGATGGTGGGGTTTATATATAAGCTCCATATTGAGTTCCATGCATCTAAATATATTCTAAAATATATTTTGTGCCTGTCCTTGGGCTTAAATTTAGGGCATTCAGTTCCATGCATCTAAATATGGTTTTAAATATTTTTTGTGCCTGTCCTGGGGCTTGAATTTAGGGCCTGGGTGGTGTCGCTGAGCTTCTTTTGCTCAAGGCTAGTTTGACCACTTGAGCCACAGCCCCGCTTACAGCTTCTTTTTGCTTCTGATTAAGATCCTCAGATCTCAGCCTTCTTAGTCTCTAGGATTAAATATATGAGCCACCGGTGCCTGGATAGTTTTTCATTTTGAATAAAATTTTACAGAATCTAATACTTCTTTCAAGGATAATTGAGTATATACAGTAACCAACAATTTCAATTTTGTACCTTTAAACTGTGTGTCAGCTGGGCACCGGTGACTCACATCTGTAAGTCCTTGCTACTCAGGAGGCTGGAGATCTGAGAATCATGGTTCAACACCAACTCAGGCAGAAAAGAAGTCCGTGAAACTCTTATCTCCTGTTAAACACCAAAAAGCTAGAAGTGGAGCTGTGGCTCAAGTTGTAGAGTGCTAGCCTTGAGCACAAAAGCTCAGGATCAGGGTCCAGGCCCCGAGTTCAAGTCCCAGTTCTGGCACACATGCTCCACTAAAGAGAAATAGTAGTTATTGGTCATCCCCAATACCCCTTTAATGCACAAATCCCATCTTCATCTTTGAATCCTTCCTTTATGTAAATGTATACATAAAATTTATGTATAAATTATATACATATGTAATTTAAAATTAAATATAATTAAAATTAAAGATTAAAATATGCCTCCATCAGCCATACTGTCCTTATGTGTTCTAATTTCTCTTTACTATTTTCAGACATATTGAGTGTACAACCGATTGTAGAAAACATTGTACAATAGATTCTAGAATATGTTCCAGACTCAATCCTGGAGACTATTCCAGTGCCTATTCTAGAACCCATTCAAGAACATACTTTCTGGAAATGTTCTAGAACATATTTTTGGAGCTATGACCTGTTGAGTTTCTGACTTGTTTGAACCTGTATATGTCCCTGTTTCTCTCTGTGTTTTCTGTCCGCTCTCCTATTGGGGTTTCTCCTGTTGTCATCTTGGTGAATTCTTCCTCTTCTTTTCCCCAACTGAACTTCATGTCCATCACCTTGCTTTTTTGCTCTTGTCATCTTGGTGAAGAGCTTGTTTTTTTAATATATATTTTATTGTAAAGATACTGTACAGAGGGGTTACTGTACAGAGGTTACAGTTGCATGAGTAAGGTAAGGAGTACATTTCCTATCGAGCATTGTTACCCCTCCTTTGTTTTTCCCCTACCATTCCTTTCCTCCCCACCTCCCCAACTCTTCTCCCCACTCCCCTCTCCCGTGCCTGAAGTTGTAAAGTTTGTTTTCAACGTAGTGTCTTGTTTACAATGAGCCAACCTCTATCCCTATTTAAGCATCTTGTTTTTTCCCTTCCCCTCCCCAAATTAGAAAAATATATATATAAGAAGCAGGACACTAGAATCAAATACAGTGAAAACAGGGGTTAGACCATGGGGAAGGAACATACCAAAGAAACAAAAAAAATCACATAGTACATTATAAATATGTTGAAAACAATAGCTAGAAAGAAAAAAACTCACTGTCTATCTTGGGGTTCATTTTGCTTAACATCATCTTATATGGTCATATGTACATAGCTTTTGACCTTTGCTGCGTGACCTAGACATATACCAGTTATTGCAAATAAGAGAAACCATGGGACATACGTTTTTTGGGCTTGGCTTACTTCACTTAATATAATTTTTTCCAAGTCTTTCCATTTCCTAACAAATGGGGCGATATCATTCATTCTGATGGAGGCATAAAATTTCATTGTATATATATACCAGGTTTTCTTGATCCATTCATTTACCGAGGGCATCTGACTTGGTTCCATAGCTTAGCTATGTTAAATAATGCTGAGATAAACATAGTTGTGCTGGTAACTTTAGTGTAGTTTTGTTTGTGATCATTTGGGGCCCAAAAGTGGGATTTCTGGGTCATAGGGGAGCTCTATGTGGAGTCTTTTGAGGAACCTCCATACTACTTTCCAAAAGTGGTTGAACAAGTTTCCACTCTCACCAATAATGCAGTAGGCTTTGCTTCTGTCCACATGCCCTCCAGCATCTGTTGTTATTAACTTTCTTGATTCTAGCCATTCTAAGTGAGGTGAGGTGGAATCTCAATGTTTTTTTTGATTAGCACTTCTTTTATGGCTAGATAAATTGAGAATTTCTTCAGGTGTCTATTGACCATAGTGAAGAGCTTCTTTTGGGAGTTTTCTCAGAATAGACACACAGGAACAAACATTGAAAGGAAAACTGTTTTCTGAAATATCACTGGTTTAATCTCTGCACTTCATTGACCTTTGACTTGGGAAGAGGACTCTGGGTTAGAAATTATTTTCTCTTCTCATTTAAAAGGCCTGGTTTCATTTTCTTTAAAGTTTCATGAAGTTCTATTGAGTGAGCATTGGTATGTATTCACGTGTTTTTTTTTTTCCTCTAGGGGAATTTTTAGCTTTTTAAATATGATTTTAATTTTAATATAGTTTAAATTTTAATACAAAAATTTAAATATTATTTTAATGTATTTTATTGTTGATATATTTTAATATAATTTTAATGTGTTGTACAGAGGGCCTACCATTTCATAAGTCAAGTAATGAGTACATTTCTTCTTTTGGACACTGTCACCCCTTCCTTTACTTTCCCTTTTTCCCCCTCCCATCCCTGACCACAAGTTATGTAAGCCATTTTCCACATAGTGTCTACTGAATAGCATGAGTGCATTTGTTTATTCTCCCTTCCTCCCTTTCTGGGCCCTTTCTTTACACACTTCACAGAAGAAAAAAAAAGCAAAAATACCATCACCACCCAAAACAACATTTGTATCTTTTGTTCTTCTTCTGGAGAAATCGGAAATTTCTTTGATCATTGATTGCTGAGCACTAGCCTTGACTTAAGCCTGTTTTATCCTGTACTGTTCTTTTTGTTGTTGTTGTCTGTTGTGGGGCTTGAGCTCAGGGCCTGGACACTGTCCCAGAACCTTTTTGGGCTCACAGCTAGTGCTCTACCACTTGAGCTACAGCACCACTTCTGGGTTTTTGAGTTTTAGAGATAAGAGGTTCACAGGGACTGTGCTGACCAGGTTGGCTTTGAACAATGATCCTCAGATCTCAGCCTCCTGAGTACTTAGGATTAAAGGCATGAGCTTGTAATTACAGCTCAGCTTGTGCTGAGCCTCTCACTGTGGAAACTCAGGTTATTTCCTTATAGGAAAGAATTAGGGAGTTCCGGGAAGATGGAGGAGGAGAAGCTGGAGGGTAAACAAGCTCTCGCATAGAAAGCAGTTTTAGAGTTCCAGTGAACAGTCCTAAGCCAGAGAATCACAACAAGTGTGCCATCACAGGACAGAGAGTTAGGACAGAGAGGGAAAATCCAGGCAAGGAGAGAGATTGGAGCTCTTGCCAGCCAGCGGCAGCGGCGGCAGCGGCTGTACTGCCATACCTGAAACAGAGAGAGTCCAGGACGAAAGAGCCAGACGCGGCAGGTGAGCAGATTCTACTCAACACCAGCAAGAACCGACAAGGAGCAGACATCTTCATCCTGCAGTTCGCAGACCAGAGACAACCCAGGAACCAAGACTCGGCATGAGTAGAAGCCTGACGTCCTCACTCCTTCTCAGGGAGCAGAGGAGGGAAGGCCACCCCTCCCCCCCAGTACCAGAGATCTCCATCTTGGATACCGAAAAAGCTTGGCTCAGCAGAGCTGCTAGCTCCAATTCAGGCCTTGGAATTAAAGGAGTCATTTAGCAGATCACAAGAACTTAATGGCACGACCTGCCAGACTCAGCTCCAGCCAGGGAAAAGTCACCCAATTCGGGCGCCAGCCGTAGGAGTGGTTTTCTTCACTGAGGAATCAGAGCCAGAGGCTGCCCCTCCCTTTAGCAGCCTCCACATCAGTAAACAGAAACCCTGAGAGTGGCTCCAGGCTGAGCTCTGTGAGTTTCTCACAAACTAGCCCCCGGGAAAAGCTGCTGTTTGCTGAAAGGCCTCAACTCTACCCAGAACCATCCTCATCACTGCATCTCCAAACTTGAGGAAAAAGAGGGAGCTCTTTTGTGATACTGAAAGCAGACTCCCCTCCCATTGAACTAACTTGGGAGGAGGATCGCAAAATCCTGGGTAAAGCAGAGCATTTTTCTGCCTGTCCAAACAAACTGACTTAAGAAACCAACCAAGCCACAGGACCACAAGCAGACCAGAGACTCCAACCAGAGGCTGATTACAGACACAAGGCAGATACAAGATTTTTCCCAACCCTCCCCAAAAATTCAAAGAACTTTCTTTTTCTTCTTTTTTTTAATACCTTTTACAAAATTTTTTTTGTTTTCTAAAACTTTTAATTTTTACCTTTTTTGAAAAAAATTGTTTTCTAGTAACTTTTTTCCCCCCCTTGTAATCTTTATTTTAGGGATACATGCGTCTGTGCGCTTTTCTTTCTTTCTTTTTTCTTTTTAAAAAAATTTTTTTCTTTTTGTTTTTTGCTTAGCTCGACTGACCTTCTGATCTTTTTTTTTCTTTCTTCCTTATCCTTCTCACCTTTTCCTCTCTTTTGTTCTTCTTCATGGGACTTAATTGTTGTTCTGCACATCCTCAGATAAACCCGTAGTTGACTATTAGACCCTATCCCCATTGTGTACACACTTAATCCACAAATTTATTACTCAATTCAAAACCTCTGAGACTTAAATTCCTCAATAGCACTACTACCTCTTTATACCTATATAATATTTTAAGTATTTTTATTTTTAAGTTTTTCACATCTCCTTTATATCCCTCCCCTTCTCTCATTATATTCACGTTCTTTGAATAGTTTGTTCTCGAATCTGCATATCATTAATTTTTATTTTTCTATTTTCTCTGGTCTCTTTTTATTTCCTTTCTCTTTCTTCTTGTTTTCTCTCTCTCTACTTTCATCCTATCCAACCTATTTCCTGCTTTGAGACTAGGACTTGGTTAAGTTAACTCTCCCTGTATCTTCCCACATCACTCTATTCCTATTTTTTACCCACATATCTCCCTAACCCTAATAATTTCTGGTTTACCAAATTCTTCTTTGCGGTTCATAGCCCATTAATATACAGTTGTTTGATGTTGAATAGAGGTATCTGTTGAACTACATTGTATCTGCAGACTATTGTCTGTGCAAATTTAGACTTTGGTTGATGCTTGCCTTAAGTTAGTGTTCTAGCACAAAACTGGTGTTATTTTCATCCCAAATGGGCAGAGTAAGCCGGAAAACCACGAGAAAAATGGCAAGTCTGGGTATCTCCACTCCCTCTCATGATAATCAGGGGACAGAACAGATAATGAAGAATCCAGAGGAGAGTTCCCAAATAGCTCTACAAACACTGCTGGCAAACATGATAAATGAAAAGATTGAAAACATACAAAGAACTCTGTATGAGCGTGATAGAGAGAGAGAGGAGGCAAACAAAAGGTCAATGCAGGAAAAGATTGAAAACCTACAAAAGACTCTGTATGAACGTGATAGGGAGAGAGAGGAGGCAAACAATAGGTCAATGCAGGAAAAGATAGAAAACCTACAAAGGACTCTGTATGAGCGTGAGAGGGAGAGAGAGGAGGCAATCCAAAGGTTTATACAGGAATATCATGAGCAAGAGGAAGCTACTCAAAAACTGATACAGGATTTGCATGAGCAGCTTGAGAATACTCAAAGAGAAAGGCAGGAATGGCGTGAACAGGCTGAGAACACTCAAAGAGAACGACAGGAATGGCATGAACGGGAGGAAGCTAAGCAAAGAGGAATACAGGAATTGAGAGAGCAGAATGAGAATACACAAAGATCACTAAAGGCATTCATGGGATCCATTAACAAAGAGCTGAAGGAAGTCAGGTAGACCACAAAGGGAATGCTGAATGGAAACCAACAGAAGGAATGGGAGTCCAAGGAACCCATAACCAATCAACTCAGTGATTTGAGAATTAACACTGAACACCAAATTAAGGAAGTAAAGAAGTTCATACAAGATCTAAAACAAAGCTTCAACAAAGAATTTGAAGCCATCAAAGCTGACCAATTAGAAGGAAAAGAAATAAAAAAACAAAGTAGAAAGCCTTGAGAGCAGGTTAGACCTTGCAAAAGATCGAATGTCGGGGATTGAAGACAGCCTAGATATTATAGGGAAAGAACATACAACCATCCAAGACAAGTCCAAGAAATATGATAGATCTATCCAACACTTGGAAGACACCATCAGAAGGCCTAATCTAAGCATAATGTGTGTAGAGGAGCACCTAGAAACAGAAGTTAATGGTCTAAGAAATTTCTTTAACAGGATCCTAGCAGAGAACTTCCCAAACATGCAAAAAGATAAGCCTATTCAGATACAAGAAGCTTTTAGAACTCCAAATAGAACAGATCAGAATAGGACATCCCCCCTCTCCCGTCACGTTATAATCCACAGAGGATCAACTCAGACCAACGAAAAGATCCTTAAACCTGTGAAGGAGAAAAGATTAATCACCTATAAAGGGAAACCAATTAGAATCACCTCAGATTATTCAGCAGAGACAATCAAAGCAAGAAGAGCTAGGAATGATATATGCCAAGCCCTAAAAACAAACAATTATCAACCAAAAATTCTGTACCCAGCTAACCTCTCCTTCATAACTGAAGGCCAAATGAAAACCTTCCATAGCAAGGAAAAATTGAAACAATACATCTCCACCAAACCAGCCCTACAAAAGATTCTTACAGATGTCCTACACATAGAAAACCAACAAGACCACAATCAAAGCCAAGAAAATGCACCCAAAATGAGAACCCAAGAACCATAGGAAGAACCCAGTTTTTGCAATCCCCAAGAAGGTGGATAACATGGCAGGAACTCCCAAATACCTCTCAGTCCTATCTTTTAACATTAATGGACTTAACTCTCCAATTAAGCGACATAGACTGTCTAGTTCGATTAAAAAACAAGATCCTTCTCTCTGCTGCCTTCGGGAGTCACATCTTGCCTGTAAAAACAAACACAATTTCAATGTTAAAGACTTGAGCAAAATCTACCAAGCAAACGATCCCCATAAACAGGCGGGAGTTGCAATCCTAATATCAGACAAAATAGACTTCAAATTAAAATTTGTGAGAAGAGATAAAGAAGGTCGCTACATACTAATTAAGGGATCTCTCCTTCAGGAGGATATTACAATTCTAAATATCTATTCGCCAAAAAATGGAGCACCCAAATTTATCCAAGAAACACTACTTTCCCTCAAATCCCACATAGATCCAAAGACATTAATTGTTGGGGATTTTAACACACCACTCTCCCCAATAAGTGGATCAACTCGGCAAAAATGCAAGAGAAACCGCAGATCTAAACAGCTGCATAGATCAACTAGATTTAACAAACATCTACTGAATATTTCACCCAGCAGCATCAGAATACACGTTTTTCTCAGCAGCACACAGAACATTTTCTAAAGTAGACCACATTTTAGGCCACAAAGCAAACTTGTCCAAATTCAGAAACATTGAACTTATACCTTGCATTCTCTCCAACCACAAGGGAATGAAATTAGAACTCAACACCAAAAGTCACCAAAGAAAGTCTGGTAACACATGGATGCTGAACAACACTCTGCTGAATCACGAGTGGGTCATGGAAGAGATTAGAAAGGAAATTAAAATGTTCATGTTATTCAACAAAAATGAACACACAAATTACCAGCTCCTCTGGGACACAGCAAAGGCAGTACTCATAGGCAAGTTTATAGCTCTGAGCTCCTACATCAACAAATTGGAGAGATCTGAAACCAACAATTTAATGACACATCTAAACCTCCTTGAAAAAGAGCAGCAAGATAAACCCCAATCCAGTAGACGGAAAGAAATAATCAAAATTAAAACAGAATTAAATGAATTAGAATCCAAAAAAAACTATAGAAAGAATCAACAAAACAAAGAGTTGGTTCTTCGAAAAATTTAACAAAATTGACAGACCCTTAGCAAATCTTATCAGAAAAAGAAGAGAACACACCCAAATTAATAAACTCAGAGATGAGAATGGAAACATCACCATGGAAACAACCAAGATTCAGAACATTATAAGGGAATACTTCTCAAAACTTTATGCTAATAAGTTTGAGAACTTGACAGAAATGGACCTCTTCCTAGCAAATATTGACATGCCAAAACTAAACCAAGATGAGGTAAACTATCTTAACAGTCCCATATCAAGCATTGAAATAGAAACAGCAATAAGAGACCTCCCAGCTAAGAAAAGTCCAGGACCAGATGGTGTTACAGCAGAATTCTACAAGGCCTTCAAAGCAGAGCTCACACCAATACTCCTCCAACTTTTCAATGAAATTGAAAGAGAAAGTTCACTACCGAACACATTCTATGAAGCCTTCATAACCCTCATCCCAAAACCAGGCAGGGACTCATCAAAGAAAGAGAACTATAGACCCATTTCTTTGATGAACATTGATGCAAAACTCCTCAACAAAATTTTGGCCAATCGACTTCAACAATTCATCCAAAAAATCATACACTACGATCAAACAGGATTCATTTCAGGGATGCAAAGCTCGTTCAATATACGCAAATCAATTAATATTATTCATCACATCAACAGGAGCAAGAATAATAACCACATGGTTATCTCAATAGATGCAGAAAAAGCATTCGACAAGATCCAACACCCCTTTATGATGAAGGTTTTGGAAAAATTAGGAATCCATGGAACATTCCTCAATACAATAAAGGCTGTATATGACAAACCTATAGCCAGCATTATAATTAATGGTGAAAAACTAAAGCCATTTCCTCTTAACTCAGGAACAAGACAAGGATGTCCACTCTCTCCACTTCTCTTCAATCTAGTATTAGAATGCCTAGCTACAGCAATAAGACAAGATGCAAACATAAAGGGGATCCAAAGAGGGAACGAAGAAATAAAACTCTCCCTTTTTGCAGATGACGTGATCTTGTATTTAATGAAAGCCATGAACTCCACTCCCAAATTACTCAAGCTGGTTCAAAACTTTGGCAAACTAGCAGGGTATTAAATTAACCCCCCAAAATCAATGGCTTTTCTGTATGCCAACAATGAGAAAACTGTGGCTGAAATTAGGAAAGCAACTCCATTTGTAATAGCCCCACAAAAAATAAAATACCTAGGAATTAACTTAACCAAAGAAGTGAAGGACCTCTATGATGAAAACTTTAAAAACTTGAAAAAGGAAATCAAAACAGAACTTAGAAAATGGCAAAACCTCCCATGCTCCTGGATTGGAAAGATTAACATCGTGAAAATGGCAATACTTCCCAAGGCTATCTACAAATTCAACGCAATACCTATCAAAATTCCAATCTCATTCTTCAAGGAAATAGAAGAGGCAATCCAAAAATTCATATGGAGCAATAAAAGACCCCGAATAGCAAAAACACTCCTCAAGGGAAAGAACACTACTGGTGGAATATCAATACCAAATTTCAAACTCTACTCTAAAGCCATAGTAATCAAAACAGCTTGGTACTGGCATAAGAACAGACCTCAGGACCAATGGAATAGAATTGAAAACCCAGAAATGAACCTACAGACCTATGTCCATCTAATCTTTGATAAGGGAGCAAAAAAAATAGAATGGAAGAAAAACAGCCTCTTTCAGTAAATGGTGCTGGCAAAATTGGTTAACTACATGTAGAAAACTAAAGCTAGATCCTTATATATCACCCTGCACCAGAATCAACTCCAAATGGATCAAAGACCTCGAAGTCAAAGCAGAAAATCTGAAAACATTACAGGATGGAATAGGAGAAACCCTAGGTCTCCTTGGCACAGGCCCACATTTTTTAATAGAGACCAAGAAACACAACAAATCAAAGAAAGGTTGGACAAATGGGAGTGCATGAAATTGCAGAGCTTCTGCATGGCAATGGACATAGCTAGCAAGATCAATAGAAAGCCCACGGATTGGAAGAAGGTCTTCACTAGCCATACAATGGATAAGGGTCTCATATCTAAAATATACTTGGAACTCAAAAAATTAAATCCCCCAACAACAGATCCTCAAAGAAACAACTGCCCAATAAATAAGTTGGCTAAAGACTTGAAGAGAAACTTCTCTGAAGAAGAAAGAAGGATGGCCAATAGACACATGAAGAAATGCTCAACATCCCTAGCAAAAGAAATGCAAATCAAAACAACATTGAGATACCACCTCACCACCGTTAGAATGGCTATAATCAAGAACTCTAACAACAACAGATGCTGGAGGGGATGTGGACAGAAGGGGACCTTACTTCATTGTTGGTGGGAGTGTAAACTTGTTCAACCACTTTGGAAAGCAGTATAGAGGTTCCTGAAAAGACTTCACATAGAGCTCCCCTATGACCCAATAATCCTACTTTTGGGCATTTACCCAAATGTTTACAAACAAGACCACACTAAAGCTACCAGCACAACTATGTTTATTGCAGCATTATTTACCATAGCTAAGATATGGAACCAACCCAGATGCCCCTCAGTAGATGAATGGATCAAGAAAATGCGGTATATGTACACAGTAGAATTCTTTGCCTCCATCAGAAAGAATGACATTGTCCCATTTGTTAGGAAATGGAAAGGCTTGGGAAAAATTATATTAAGTGAAGTAAGCCAAGCTCAAAGAAACATAGGTCCCATGGTTTCTCTTATTTGCAATATCTAGCATATGTCTGAGTCATGCAGAAAAGGTCAGATAATGTGATGTTAGGAAAATGAACCCTTAGATATGTATTTAGATGTTTTTTTTTCTTTCATGCATTTGTTTCTAACGCATTTATAAGATTATTTCTTTGTTGCTTTGTATGTCTCTCCCCCACACTATAACCCCTGCTTTCACTATATTTGATGTAGGTATAATTTGTGGAGGAGATGGGGAAAAACAAGTCGTTTAAGGATACAGGTGGACCCGTTGCAACTATGAGAAGTACAAGTTGCCATGTCGAAAACGAACTTTACAACTTTGGTGCGGGGTGGGTGGGGGGGGAGGGATTTGGTCGGGGAGCGGGGGGGAGGCTGGGAAGGGATGTGAAGGGTAAAGGAAGGAGGAGGCTGCAATGCTTGATAAGAAATATACTCATTAACTTGCCCATGTAATTGTAACCCCTCTGTACAGTATGTTCACAAAAAATAAAAATTAAAATTAAAAAAAAGGAAAGAATTAGAAAATATTCTGTGCTTACTGCCTTTCTGTTCTTCCCCCATTTCTGTATCAGACTTCCTGTTACACAGGTGCTGGAAATTCTGGATGGATTATCTGTCTTTCTAATATTTTCTTCCTTGTTATCCATTGTTTAGTCTTTTATGTATTTATATTTGCTAGATCATCTTCTCTGTCTTATGATCCTTAGGTTTTTATTTCTCCAATCACATCCTTATTTTCGAAGTTTTCTTTCAGCTTTGTTATGACTCCTTTAATAGAATCATATTTTAACTTTATGGATTCAGTGTGCCTGGCCGCTCTCTTTCACAGGCTACTAAGGACAGATTTTATTTTTCTCTTTCAGTTTTTCATCTTCCTGAATAGTATTTGTTCCTGTCTCCTCTCACCTCTGACCCCTCCAAAGTATATGTTTCCTGTCTGTTTTTTTTTCTGTTGTTGTTCAAGTCTTTTCTCTTACATTAATCTTCTTTGGTTGTCTGTTTATATTTAAGCATGGGTACCACTGACAGGGTTCATCCAGAGCTTTTTGTGTGCATGAATGTTTGCATTTTATGACGATTGGTTGGGCTGACTTAGGAGAATTCTGAGGGGTATTTTCTTCTTGAGGTCTTTTCTCTGTGAGATGTTTGGGTTCTGCAGAAAACAATTTCTCATATCTTGCTGAGAAAATGTGGTTATCTCTGCTCTGGTACTCCAATTAGAAATAAATGCTAAGCCCAGTACTGGTGGCTCATGCCTGTAATCCTAGCTACTCAGATGGCTGAGATCTGAGGATCTCAGGTCAAAGCCAGCCCAGGCAGGAAAGTCCTTGAGACTCTTATCTCCAATAAACTACTCAGAAAACCAGAAGTGGTGCTGTGGCTCAAGTGGTAGTGCTTGCCTTGAGCTGAAAAGCTGAGGGACAGCACGCAAGTTCGGAGTTGAAACCCCAGGACTGACAAAAAAAAAAAAAAAAAGAAAGACAGAAGGAAAGAAATGCTAGAGTCTCAGCAACCCCAGGCTTCCTTATCTACTCTGAGATCTTGGTTTTATTCATGCTTCAGAATCAATTGTCAGCATGGTTTGGGTACAACTCCCCTAAGTTAGGGAGGACATGTGGAATGGTTTTTCTTCTTTTTTTCCCCCAAGTTTTTTTTTTTTTTTTTTTGGTGGGGGGTCCGGTCATGGGGCCTGAACTCTGGGCCTGGGCGCTGTCCCTCAGCTCTTCAGCTCAAGGCTAGCGCTCTACCACTTGAGCCACAGCGCCACTTCCGGCTTTTTTTTCTTTTTGCTTACGTGGTGCTGAGGAATCGAACCCAGGGCCTTGAGCATGCAAGGCAAGCGCTCTACCACTGAGCCACCTTCCCAGCCCCCAAGTTTTTTTTATTATGAAATTTTTCAACCTTTGTTTTTTTTGCTGATCCTGGAGCTTGAACTCAGGGTCTGCTTGTTGTCCTTTAGCTCTTTTGCTGAAAGCTGGTGATCTACCACTTAAGCCAGACCTCTACTTTTATCTTTGTGTTGGTGTATAGGAAATAAGATTGTCTCTGATTTTTGGCTTAGATTGACTTTGAACCATGACCCTCAATATCTCTGCCTCCTGCATAGCTAGGATTACAGATGTTAACCACCGATGTCTAACAATTGTGTTTTATATGCCAACTCTTGGATCCTTTCACCCCTTTATGTTTTATACATAAACCCTTGCAATCTCCAATTTCCGTACAGGCACAGAGAGGCGGTTTTACACAAGAAGAGATTCATGTCATGGAGGCAAGGAAGAGGAACCAGGAATGGAGTCCCAGTTTTCTACTTCTGGATCCTGGCAGGTAATAGCTATTTCAGATCCAATTGTAGAATAAATGAGCACATTTATTCTCACATGTTGGGATGACAAAACTGATGAGTGTTTGGGGGAAAATAGGAGGCTCCAACTGACCACTCCTCCAAGAGATTTTTCCATTTGCTTGAGGCACTGGATATTATATTTGCAGTCCAATGATAATGGGGTCAATATGTAATATGTCAATTCATAATAACCAGCATTCATCTGTTGTCTGACCTCTGGACACCTTCAGAATCAGAACAGGTTTGGTCAAATGAGTTCTAGATTTAGTCCTTATCCAGATGTCATACAGAGTCCCCCAGTTTGCCTGACATTTGTAGGGTCTTCAGTTATTTGTTGAAGGATTGCCATAAATCACTCAAGTCCTATTAATCAAATGGTCAATCTTTTAATCATGTGTCATACCTGAGGTCTAAACATTTTTAAAAATGAGGTTAGGCATTGACTCTACCCTCTTGTTCTCTGTTATTATCAATCTTCTTTATCCTTGCATTGATCTTAAATGTCTGGTTCCAAATTCTATTTGTGTGACTGCTCCTTTCCCCAAGAAAGACCATCTGCAATAGCTCTTGTTTTATTCTATTTTTTTCTTTCCTTTGCGTTCTTGAGCATAAGGTCTCCCTGTATAAGCCAAGGTTGACTTCTAAGCAGTCCAGAGTGGCCTTGAACTCATGACTTTCTGCTGATTGGGATTATAGACATGTACTATTTCATACCCACCCTCCAAAAAGTTTATCCTGCATATCAATTAACTAATGATTATATCATCAAACATACCTGCAGAATGGCTTTTGATGATAATAGGAGTTTCAGGACCAAACAAGTAGCCATGAGCCTTAGAGATTTTGTGCTTTCTCCTCCGGTTTTAGCTTGATAAGCATTGCAGAAAGCTTAGCAATATTTCTGTCCTCTAGAAACTCATAGAGAGGATGGCAACAGTAAATCGAGACCAATCAGGGAAGCTTTTGTTGTGGTTTCTCTGAAAAAGGGACTAGTAGAGCGGGCTCAGATTGAGTGCACATGACAGGAAGTGTACACCCCAAACAGCAAATTTCTTCTTTATATTTTCCTAACTTTCCACCAAAATGTCAAGACTTTGCATACTTTCATCACTTGTATGGCCAGTGTCTAGAACAGTACTCAGATATTTCAGGGAGGAGGAGGAAGAGGTGAAGGTAGATGCATGGGGTAGATTCAGAGACTAACAGCTATAATAACTTTTCTTCTGAGGATATGTGTTTATTGTTGCCCCTAGTAAGTTATCTCATGAACACATATCCAAAACAAAATCAAACAAAAAAAAATCCCTTCCATCTCTGAAAGCATCTCATTCTATGATTTAATAAACTGTACAAATGCTAGTGGTTAGTAATAGCAGAAGTTTGGTTATTTCAATAGCTGGTGGAGGACAACATAGAATGTATTTTTGACCTGGATATTGAGCTATTTTATTCCCTAAGGTTATACTTCTGTTAGGTTTAAAAAAAATGTAGTCAAAGGTTGGGAGCGTCTCCTAGTCTATCGCCAGGCTCTGTTGGTGGGTCTCAAGGTGGCTGCACACCGACCTACTAATATGGCTAAAGTCTATGATGTAAGACAAGGACTAGAAGAAAGTCCAGCGGCATACCCAGAGAGATTACAGGAAGCTTTTCCACAATATAACCCTTATGATTTGAACACTCCCGAATCTGCTCAAATGCTTATGTTTTCATACATAAATCAGGCTGCCCTGGACATAAAGAGAAAATTACAGTCATTACAGAGATTAGGAGAAATAAATGTGATGGAATTAGTTGCAGTGGTGGAGAAGGTGTACAATGAGAGAGAAACTCCAGAGCAGAAAGAGGAAAGGAAGGAAAGGGAAAGAGAAGTGGAAAGAAAAGAGAGAGGAAAAGAACAAGAAAAGAATCTGACCTGGGTCCTGCAACAACAACAGGCAGTACATAGGAAGGAATTGAAGGAGATTCTGTCTGTGACTCATGTGGGGGCTAGGGGTCCCTGGAGACCCAGAAGGATTGGAAATGATTTCCAAAAACCCAGGCCGAGACTGGGGCGAAACCACTGTGCATATTGTATAGAATAAGGGCATTGGGCCCATGAGTGTCCCTTAAAGAAACAGGAAGACAAGAAAACCAGGAATGGAATGTCTTTCCACCCAAAAGTCCCCAAGTCCTAGCAGCCAGAGAATTAGACGAAGACAGTGACTGAGGGGGACGGGGCTTGAAACCCTTCTCTGAGCCTAGGATAACCTTAAGAATGGAAGGGAAACTTGTGACGTTCCTGTTTGATACAGGGGCTGAAAACTCAGTATTAAGGGCCGACAAGGGAAAAATAAAAAATAAGAAATATATAATACAAGGTGCCACTGGTATCAAAACTTATGATTGGACTACAAACAGGGCAGTGGACTTAGGAAATGGCCGAGTGACACATTCCTTCCTAGTCATTCCAGACTGCCCATATCCTCTTCTAGGGAGAGACCTCTTGTCAAAAATGAAAGCCCAAATCCAATTTACCGGAGGAGGAGTGAAGGTTCTAAATGAAGCAGGAGAACCAATGAAAATGTTAGTGACTTGTCCCCAAACAGAGGAATATAGAATTCATCAGACTGAATCCCCCAAGAAAATTGAGTCTGAGGTTGAATTATGGTTGAGAAAATACCTGAAAGCCAGGGCAGAAACAGGAGGAATGGGGTGGGCACAGCATAGGCCTCCTATCTTTTTGGAGCTGAAATCAGGAGCAGACCCAGTTTAAATAAAGCATTATCCTATGTCCATTGATGCCTGAAAAGGCATAATTCCACATATATGGAGGTTGATAAAAGGAGTCCTCATACAGACTCAATCAGCCTGGAACACACCTTTACAGTGCGTTCGGACGCCCAACAGCTCCGATTATAGTCCATTTCAGGATCTGAGAGAAGTAAATAAAAGAGTAATGAGCATTCATTCAACAGTGCCAAACTCTTATACTTTGCTGAGTTCCTTATCTCTAGACAGAAAATGGTATTCAGTCCTGGATTTAAAAGATGCCTTTTTCAGCCTTCCCCTGGCCCTGAAAAGTCAGGTGTTGCTTGCATTTGAGTGGTATGATCCTGAGGGAGGCATCAGCGGACAGCTAACATGGACTAGACTTCCCCCGGGATTCAAAAATTTCCCTACTCTGTTTGATGAAGCACTTCACAAAGACCTATGTAGTATCAGGAAAGGAACCCATAGCTGAGTCTGTTGCAGTATGTTGATGATTTACTGATAGCCACTAAGACTGAATTAGAATGCAGAGAAGGAACTGCCAATCTGTTACAAACTCTGGGAGAGCTGGGGTATCGGGCATCGGCTAAGAAAGCCCAGCTTTGTAAACCAGAAGTACAGTATTTGGGATATATCCTCAGAGATGGGCAGAGGTGGCTGACTGAGGCAAGAAAAGAGACTGTGTTAAAGATACCCACTCCAAAAACTCCAAAGCAAGTGAGGGAGTTTCTGGGGACTGCAGGATTCTGCAGAATATGGATACCAGGCTTTGCAGAAATAGCCCATCCCCTGTATGAGGCCACAAAACTAAAAGAAAATAACTATTTGGACTGATTCACAACAGCAGGCCTTTGAACTTCTGAAGCGACTCCTCTTGCAGGCCCCAGCATTGGCCTTGCCAGATGTATCTAAACCTTTTACCCTTTTTTGTGGATGAAAAGGAGGAAGTGGCTAAGGCGGTGCAAACCCAGACGCTGGGACCCTGGAAAAGGCCTGTAGCCTATTTATCAAAAAGGCTGGACTCTGTGGCAACCGGATGGCCACCGTGCTTACGAATAACAGCAGTGGCTCTCCTGGTTAAAGATGCCACTAAGATAACGCTGGGACAACCCCTGACTGTGGCCACTCCCCATCCTCTGGAAGGAGTTCTTAAGCAACCACCGGATAGATGGATGAGCAATGCCAGGATGACCCATTATCAGGTTCTCCTGCTCAACTCAGGACACTTAACCTTTTGTGTGCCAACTTCCCTCAACCCAGCTACTCTACTGTCAGATCCTGACTACGAGCAACCACTACATCAATGTGAGGAAATACTAGCTCATGTCCATGGGACCAGAGCAGACCTGCAAGACCCAACACTGCAGAATCCTGACCTGACCCTGTACACCGATGGAAGCAGTTTCATCAGGGATGGACACAGGTATGTGGGAACTGCAGTGACCAGGAAGATCAAGCAGTTTGGGCAGAAGCATTTCCCAGATGGACCTCAGCCCAGCAAGTGGAGCTAGTGGCATTAACAAAAGCCTTAAACAAGGCTGGAGGGAAAAGACTGAATGTCTACACAGACATTAGGTACGCTTTTGCAATAGCCCATATACATGGAGCTATATATCAAGAAAGAGGCCTGCTAAAAGTAGAAGGAAAAACTATTAAAAATAAGGAAGAGATTTTGGGACTGCTTAGAGCTGTGTGGGAGCCGGCACGCCTGGCCATCATGCACTGTCCAGGGCATCAAAAAGGGGACACCAAGACAGCTAAAGGCAACAGATTGGCCAATCAGACTGCTAGACAAGCAGCAGCGGGAAAATTAATCATCTTGGTGGCCAGACACATACATCCTGGACCTAGAATGATACCAGTACAGGCAGACTACACTAAAGAAGAAGAGGAATGGTGTCAAAACTTCCTATGGCCCAAAAACTAGATGGATGTTGGCGCCTAGCTAACTCAAAAATTTTAATTCCCCGAGTTCTAGGACTACAGATGTTAAAAAGAATTCACTGTGCCTCACACATGGGATCCAGGAAGATGCCGGACTTGCTAAGAGGCTCGAAGATCAAGATAAGAGAAGGAAATGGACTAATAGAAGACATTGTTAAAAAATGTAGAGCATGTCAGCTAACTAGTGCCAGAAGGGGAGAGGAAGGTAATGGAAGCCGAATAAGGGGGGACTAGGCCGGGAATGTACTGGGAGGTGGATTTCACTGAACTTAAGAAAGTAAAGTTTGGTTACAAGTATTTACTAGTGTTTGTAGACATCTTTTCAGGATGGACTGAGGCTTTCCCAACCAAGCAAGAGACTGCGGGAATAGTGGCCAAGAAGATTGTAGAGGAAATTCTCCCAAGGTATGGGTTTCCAGTAATAGGGTCGGACAATGGACCAGCCTTTGTATCCAAGGTAAGTCAGGGAATAGCCTCTGCACTGGGGACAGATTGGAAATTTCACCCTGCTTATAGACCCCAGAGTTCAGGACAGGTTGAAAGAATGAATCGGACCCTAAAAGATACCTTGACTAAATTATCCTTGGAGACTGGTGCAGACTGGGTGACCCTTCTTCCCTTGGCCCTGTTCAGAATTAGGAACTCTCCTTACCAGTTAGGATTGACTCCCTTTGAGATCATGTATGGCAATCCACCTTCAATGATCCTTAGCCTCCAATCGGAATTATTGGTGGAGCTGGGTAATGGAGAGAGACTTAATAACCACTGTTCCATCCTTGCAGAAGGTGCAAGGAGAAATCTGGCCTAAGATAAAAGCTATTAATGAATCTGCTTCTATACCCACTCCTCACTTTTTCAGGCCTGGGCACTGGGTCCTGGTCAGAAGGCATCACCCAAGGACACTGGAGCCCAGGTGGAAAGGGCTATATATGGTGATTCTGACCACTCCTAAAGCTTTAAAGGTGGAAGGAGTAACTGCGTGTATCCACCACACCCATGCCAAGCCAGCTGATC
This sequence comes from Dipodomys spectabilis, assembly GCF_019054845.1. Taxonomy (NCBI): domain Eukaryota; kingdom Metazoa; phylum Chordata; class Mammalia; order Rodentia; family Heteromyidae; genus Dipodomys; species Dipodomys spectabilis. Next base: position 1,922,761 of record NW_024870718.1, on the reverse strand, counting down.
CCTTCAATCCTGAGGAGGAGGAGCCAGCAGCATCTTCACTGTCAGCATGGGAGGGTGTGCCTCACCCAAACAACCCACTAAAATTGAAGATCAGAAGATTGTTCAAGGACTGATTCTACTATTGATAAGTACTGTGGTAAAGGGAATTAACCCTCATGCCCCTTACCAACTAACTTGGCTGGTGACTCCTAAATGGGGTGAACCTATCCCTGTGGCAACAACAGAAGCCCCACTTAATACCTGGTGGCCAGACTTAACAATAGACTTAAGTGATTTAGCAATTGGGAGTTGGGATATTCCTGACCATTATGACCCTAGCAAAGTGCCTGAATGCAATGGCCAAACAACTTGTACAGCAACAAAAAGACATTGTAACTCACATGGGCTAGACAATAGGCCAGGAGGATGTGCAACCCCAGCCAGAAGATATTACTTAGGGAGATGGCCTATCTATGTCTGTCCTAGGGATGGGAGTAGCCCAGATCTTGCAAAAAGGTGCGGTTATGAACAAGATTATTTTTGCAAAGAATGGGGTTGTGAAACCACAGGAGATGGACATTGGAAGCCATCCTCTAACTGGGACCTTATTACTATGACTAGAAAATGGACCTATCAGGGTGAAAAAATTTGTGGAGCAATTCTAGATGGACCGTGCAAAGAATTCCAGTGTAATCCTCTAATTATTATGTTTACTGAGAAAGGGAAACAATTCTCTGGTTGGGCCCAAGGGAGGACATGGGGACTGAGGCTACATAAGGATGACTATGACCATGGATTAATTTTCAGAATAAACCTTAGACAAGAAGTCATTAGAATAGCCCTGGTGGGCCCTAACCAGGTTATTCAGACTATTCAGCCCGAGAAAGCCCCACCTGCACCACCCCAACCTGAAAACGTAACTAGCCCTATAGTTACAGAGTAACACCCTACATTAGTAGGGTAGCAACCCCAAGAAAATTAGAACGAGTGGACCTAGTACTAGTATTGCCTAAAAATCCACTAATAGAATTGATTCCAGATTCCTTTGCATTATTAAATGCCTCTACCTCAGAATTAACTAACTCTTGTTGGCTATGCTATGACACTGTACCACCTTATTATGAGGGGATAGCAGTGGTAGATAATGTAACCAGGACTGTGAACCAAAAGGAGTTCAGATGGACTAGTCAAGTTGGATTAACAATGGGCTGAGTTACAGGTCAAAGGATCTGCATAGGTGAAGTACCTCAGGATATGAACTGGATATGCAACAAAACCATAAAACAGCCTGAGAAGGGGAATGAACAGATGAAATATTTGATCCCTCCTAGCAATACATGGTGGGTGTGTAATCAATTGGGACTAACTAGTTGTGTGCATATAAAAGTTATAATGAATGCAGGGGAATATTGTGTGATGATAAGATTGTTACCAAGACTTTTTTTTACCATAGTAATGAGGAATTTTTAGATTTATATGAAGCTCCAAAATTTAAGAAAGATAGATATAAAAGAGAGACTTTCATAGCTATTACAATTAGCCTGCTGTTAGGTGCAAGCATTGGAGGGTTAGGAACAGAAATAGCGGCTTTAAAAAGACAGGAACAGCATTATTCAGCCTTGAGGGAATCAATAGATGAAGATATTAAAAGAATAGAAAGCTCGATTTCCCACTTGCAAGATTCCTTAAACTCTTTAACAGAGGTGGCCTTACAGAATAGAAGAGGACTAGACTTCCTATTTTTACAACAAGGTGGACTATGAGCTGCATTAGGAGAAGAATGCTGTTTTTATGTAAATCACTCAGGGGTAGTAAAAAATAACATGGCAAAAGTTAGGGAAGGATTAGAAGAACGAAAGGAAAAATGACAGTCTGGACAAGGATGGTGTGAATTATGGTTTAATTTTTCTCCTTGGTTAACTACCTTAATTTCTACATTAATTGGACTCTTGCTAACAGTACTGCTATTGCGTACTGTTGGGCCTTGCTTGCTAAACAGATTGTTACAATATATAAGGGAAAGGTTGGCGACTATACAATTAATGGTACAACAGACCTATACTCCTGTAAACACATCTGATGTTGAAACTGAGATGTAATGTCATCAAGCTTGATAACTGTGCCAAAACTCAAGGGGGGAATGTAAGAACCAAACTAAAGCCATATTGTGACAGCTTCTAAAGTTGACTTGTGTCAGTCTCTAATTCCTGTTCCGAGTTAATGTTGCAAAGGTTGCAAAAATGAGATGAACAATAACATGTTTGTGCAAAATTTTTGAGAACTGTTATTTAAAGATTGCAGAACACCCGAGAACAGGATGGTTTCGCGACCCAGTCAGCAAAAGATTAACCACAAGAGTTGTCTGCCTTGATGGTTCAAGTAGACACCTGGTCCCTGACCAATCAGAATTGAACTTGTCCCTAAACCATAGCATTGCTGTAATTTTGTGGTTTTTGCCTTTATAGGCCCAGCTGTACTATTGCTCGGGGCCCACTCCCTTCCTCTGCTGTGTCTGGGGGTTTGGGACGAGGCCCAAGCCTTGGCTTGTTGAATAAGCCTTGCATTTTGCAGTTCAGGTTGCCTGGTCTCTCGGTGGTCATCGGAGAGTCTCTGGGACTTCGGTATAACACCTTCAAGTGGGAAAGGGAAAGAGGAAGTAACAGTGGTGGGAGGGATAGTGGCAAGTGCTTTGCTAGGGCATGCCTGTTTGCAGCTGAGTGGCCACCCATGATTCATGGACACACCTCAGCCTCCAAGACACCACCTGGCTTCCTGGGAATAGCTCTATTCCATCCCCACTCTTCCTGAGTTGTCTTCCTTGGGCCACCCTTCTGAGGGGACAGTGCTGTCAGCTGTCATTTTGGTACTACAGACCATGGCCACCAGCCATGCTAAGGACATTCAGGTTGTGTCTGCTGGACCTACTGACCCTGTGTCCATCCCAGGATCACATGCCTGGCCACAGCACGGTCAACTACTTTCCACATTCTGGGTCTACTTCCCCTTCACACCTCAGGAAGTGCACAGACCAGGAATACATAGTGCCTCTCACAAAGACACTTGTGACTTCAGTGGTAACCTCCCAAGCCTCTCGCTGCCCATTGGGTCTGGGATTTGAGGCAATGAGTAGGGCCAGACCCCCATGCCCACTGCATGAGGGATGATTCCCAATGAACACCTGAAGTTTCAGATTTAAAGGCTCCCATCTGCGGTTGTTTAAACAACATCTCTATGTGGGCACGGTCATGAATAGGACTTTGTAGCTGGGTGGCAGTGGCTCATACCTGCAATCCTAGATAATCAGGAGGCTAAGATATGACATGTTTGACACCAGACTGAGCAGGAAATCTATGAGACTCATATCTAATTAATCACAGAAAGCTTGAAGTGGAGCTGTGGACCAAGTGGTAGTGCTATCCTTGAATGAAGAAGCTGAGGGACAGCACTCAGGTCATAAGTTCAAGCCCTAGTTAGGCAGGTAGTAGGATCAAGAGGTAGAGTAAATAGTTAGCAAGGATAAACACATTAAGAAAAACAAGTACGAAGAACAGGAATGAAGAATGACATACCATCATTGGGTATCCTACAAACAACACCAATAGCTCCAAACATTAAACACCGTGGAAAAATGTCTAGAGGTTACAAAAACTGACTTCAGAAATTTCAGAACATCTGGGTGGCTTTCATTACTAATGCATGATATCCTTTTAAAAATAGAAGAACTGTGGCCCACATTTGACTTCTTGATGAATTCTACCAAATATCTATGAAATGAAACTTGTAAAGATGAATTTGAAAGTTACCTGGGTTAATGTTACCTGGTTATGTGAAGAGACAGACACATTGATGAATATAGATGAGACAGCTAGGCCCCGGAGGCTTTTTTTTTTCTTTTTGTGGGTCATGAGGCTTGAACTCTGGGCCTGGGCAATTTCCCTCAGCTCTTTAGCTCCAGGCTAGTGCTCTCCCACTTGAGCCACTTCCGGGTTTCTGGTGGTTATATGGAGATGAGAATCCCGCAGACTTTCTTGTCCGGGCTGGCTTTTAACCACAATCCTCAGAACTCAGCCTCCTGAGTAGCTAGGATTACAGGTGTGAGCCACCAGTGCCTGGCCCCAGGGGCTTTTACCTGTCATTTTAGCTCTTCAGGGATGGGGTAGGAGAGCTCAGGATCACCATTAGGAATCAGCCTGGACAGGAGAGTTCATGAGACACTTACCTCCTATGAACTACCAAAAGGCCTGAAGTGAAGCTGTGGCTTAATGGGGAAGTACTGGCTTTCAGGAGAAAGGGAAAGGACAGTGCTCTGAGTTCAAGCTTCTGCAGTGGCGCAAAGTAAAACAAAACAGAGAGCAAAGTAAAAAAATAAATAGTGGAAAATGTGTGCTTATGTAGACCTCTGACATAAGGGCTGGACAGGCCTACGGCAAATCTTGGCAAAGTCACCTATGCCAATACACTGGCAGGGCTGACCATGGCCAGAGCATGGTCCCTGAACTAAAGGCAGAGGTCCAGAAGCAGAGGTCCAGAAGCAGAGGTCCAGTTTCTGAGTAGCTAGGATTAAGCACACCAAGCTAGGAAATAGACTAGGATTTGAGCCAGAATTAAGTGCACCAAAGGAGTTAAGTGCAGCAAATCCATCTGCCCAGCCTCTCAGCCTCTAGGATGATAACCTTTTGTCCTTCAGGGTTCTGAAAGGTCAAACTTTCAGAAATTTGCTTCTTAAGCCTTATATTATAAGAAGTTACTTGTACTTTAAATGTTATTAGACTTCTTAAGCATCTAGAAGTATAAAAGAGACATCATTAACCAACCCTGGGTTCAGATGAAGTTTTCAGGATCCATCCCATAGCTGTGTTAGCAGGAAGAACTCTTCAATGTAACAGTTTATTTCAAGAATAGAGAAGTTGGGCTGGGAAGGTGGCTCAGTGGTAGAGTGTTTGCCTTACATTCATGAGTACCTGGGTTCGATTCCTCAGCACCACATAAGCAAAAAGAAAAAAGCCAAAGGAGGTGCTGTGGCTCAAGTGGTAGAGTGCTAGTCTTGAGCGGAAGAGTTGAGGGACAGCGCCCAGGCCCAGAGTTCAGGCCCCCAACCAGACCCCCCCCCCAAAAAAAAGAATAGAGAAGTTTCACAAAGGCAGAATGGGTGCATAGATCTAGGTCTGCAAGATGAGGGGGCAGAATTTCAGGTTCAAAACAGAAGCAGGCTGTAAAAGCAACTTAATTGGTTACAAGGACAGCCAGCATTGGCAGGAAACTAAAAATTTTGTTACAGAGTTACACAGGAAGTCAGGCTTTTTCTCAGCCTGTTGAAGTAATGACTTTAATTAAAATGCCTCCCTCAGGTTCTGGGAAAGCCTCAGGCTATCATTAGGTTAACAATAGTGAGGTAGTTCACTGGAGCAGAAGCCTACAAGGGACCTGCTCTCTGGCCTTTGGGAATTGGTGTTTTACTCTGAGTCAGATTTGAAAGCCTGTCCTCTAACTGTGCTAGTACATTTTCCTTCCTTGATCCTGTAAACCATTGGAATTGTTGGGAGGGGGCCAAGTGAACATTCTCAATGTAATTTCCCACTCCAAGTAGAAGAGCAGGGCTCTTTCTCTGCTGTCTTCATGTATTTAAATTAGAATCCTGGCTCTGCCCTCTTGGCTCTGGTACCTTAGGCTTAGAGGCAGTCTGGCTGATCTGTGGTTGTGTGAAGGTGATGCTGGCAGCCAGGCACACTGCCCAAGGCCTCAGCGCTGGGAAGTGATCCCTTCTTTCCTCCTGAGGTCCTTGAACCATTTTATGTGTACTTTCTCCAAGTTTTCAAGATGAATGACAATGTTAACTCTACCTCTAGAATTAATGTGTGTGTATATATATATATATATATACATATATATATTTCAGAAATAATTTATCAATATGCACTCTAATACATGGAAAGATAGCCTTAGTTATAACATGATAACAAACACTGTCTGGTACATTTTATTTAATTTTATTTTTTTAATTTAATTTTATTTTATTTGTGAACATACTGTACAGAGGGGTTACAATTACATGGGCAGGATAATGCATACATTTCTTTTTTTTTTAATTTAATTTTATTTTATTTGACAACATACTGTACAGAGGGGTTACAATTACATGGGCAGGATAATGCATACATTTCTTACCTAGCATTGCAGCCTCCTCCTTTGTTTACCCTTCACCTCCCTTCCCAGCCTCCTCCCTCCGCCCCACCCAAACATACCTCCCCTAACCCCCCCACACCGACATTGTAAAGCTGGTTTTGACATGACATTTTGTACTTCTCATTGTTGCAACAGGTCCACCTGAATCCTTAAATGACTTGTTTGTCCCCATCTCCTCCACATGTTATACTGACATCAAATATAGTGAAAGCAGGGGTTACATTGTGGGGGAGGGACATACAAAGCAACAAAGAAATAATCTTATAAATGTGTTAGAAAAACATGCATGAAAGAAACGAAAACATTAAAATACATATTTAAGGGTTCGTTTTCCTAACATTACATTATCTGACCTTTTCCGCTTGACTCATACCTATACTAGATATTGCAAATAAGGGAAACCATGGGGCCTATGTTTCTTTGGGCCTGGCTTACTTCACTTAATATAATTTTTTCCAAGCCTTTCCATTTCCTAACAAATGGGGAAATGTCATTCTTTCTGATGGAGGCATAGAATTCCATTGTGTATATATACCACATTTTCTTGATCCATTCATCTACTGAGGGACGTCTGGGTTGGTTCCATATCTTAGCTATGGTAAATAATGCTGCAATAAACAGAGTTGTGCTGGTAGCTTTAGTGTGGTCTTTTTTGTAAACATTAGGGTAAATGCCCAAATGTGGGATTGCTGGGTCATAGGGGAGTTCTATGTGAAGTCTTTTGAGGAACCTCCATACTGCTTTCCAAAGTGGTTGAACAAGTTTACATTCCCACCAACAGTGAAGTAAGGTTCCTTTTTGTCCACATCCCCTCCAGCATCTGTTGTTGTTAGAGTTCTTCATTTTTGCTGTTCTAACTGGAGTGAGGTGATATCTCAATGTTGTTTTGATTTGCATTTCTTTTATGGCTAGGGATGTTGAACATTTCTTCATGTGTCTATTGGCCATCCTTCTTTCTTCTTCAGAGAAGTTTCTCTTTAAGTCTTTCGCCCACTTATTTATTGGGCAGTTGTTTCTTTGTTGTTGGGTGGTTTAATTTTGTGAGTTCCAAGTATATTTTAGATATGAGACCCTTGTCCGTTGTATGGCTAGTAAAGATCTTCTCCCAATCCGTGGGCTTTCTATTGATCTTGCTAGCTATGTCATTTGCCCTGCAGAAGCTCTGCAACCTTATGCAATCCCATTTGTCCAACCTTTCTTTGATTTGTTGTGTATCCGGGTCTCTATTCAGAAAATTTCGGCCTGAGCCAAGGAGACCTAGGGTTTCTCCTATTCTATCCTGTAATGTTTTCAGAGTGTCTGCTTTGAGTTCAAGGTCTTTGATCCATTTGGAGTTGATTCTGGTGCAGGGTGATATATAAAGATCTAGCTTTAGTTTTCTACATGTAGTTAACCAATTTTGCCAGCACTATTTACTGAAGAAGCTGTCTTTCTTCCATTCTATTGTTTTAGCTCCCTTATCGAAGATTAGATGGCTATAGGTCTGTAGGTTCATTTCTGGGTTTTCAATTCTATTCCATTAGTCCTGAGGTCTGTTCTTATGCCAATACCAAGCTGTTTTGATTACTATGGCTTTATAGTAGAGTTTGAAATTTGGTAATGATATTCCTCCAGCAGTGTTCTTTCCGTTAAGGAACATTTTTGCTATTCGGGGTCTTTTATTGTTCCATATGAATTTTTGGATTGCCTCTTCTATTTCCTTGAAGAATGAGGGTGGAATTTTGATAGGTATTGCGTTGAATTTGTAGATAGCCTTGGGAAGTATTGCCATTTTCACGATGTTAATCTTTCCAATCCAGGAGCATGGGAGGTTTTGCCATTTTTTAAGTTCTGTGTTGATTTCCTTTTTCAAGATTTTAAAGTTTTCATCATAGAGGTCCTTCACTTCTTTAGTTAAGTTAATTCCTAGGTATTTTATTTTTTGTGGGGCTATTAAAAATGGAGTTGCTTTCCTAATTTCAGCCACACTTTTCTCATTGTAGGCATACAGAAAAGCCATTGATTTTTGGGGGTTAATTTTATAATCTGCTACTTTGACAAAGATTTGAATCAGCTTGAGTAATTTGGGAGTGGAGTCTATGGGATTCTTTAAATACAAGATCATGTCATCTGCAAAGAAGGAGAGTTTTATTTCTTCGTTCCCTATTTGGATCCCCTTTATGTCTGCATCTTGTCTTATTGCTGTAGCTGGGCATTCTAATACTAGATTGAAGAGAAGTGGAGAGAGTGGGCATCCTTGTCTTGTTCCTGAGTTAAGAGGAAATGGCTTTAGTTTTTCACCATTGAGTATAATGCTGGCTGTAGGTTTGTCATATACAGCCTTTATTATATTGAGGAATGTTCCATGGATTCCTAATTTTTCCACAACCTTCATCATAAAGGGGTGTTGGATCTTGTCGAATGCTTTTTCTGCATCTATTGAGATAACCATGTGGTTCTTATTCTTGCTCCTGTTGATGTGATGAATAATATTAATTGATTTGCGTATATTGAACGAGCTTTGCATCCCTGAAATGAATCCTGTTTGATCGTAGTGTATGATTTTTTGGATGAATTGTTGAAGTCGATTGGCCAAAATTTTGTTGAGGAGTTTTGCATCAATGTTCATCAAAGAAATTGGTCTATAGTTCTCTTTCTTTGATGAGTCCTTGCCTGGTTTTGGGATGAGGGTTATGAAGGCTTCATAGAATGTGTTCGGTAGTGAACTTTCTCTTTCAATTTCATTGAAAAGTTGGAGGAGTATTGGTGTGAGCTCTGCTTTGAAGGCCTTGTAGAATTCTGCTGTAACACCATGTGGTCCTGGACTTTTCTTAGCTGGGAGGTCTCTTATTGCTGTTTCTATTTCAATGCTTGATATGGGCCTGTTAAGATAGTTTAACTCATCTTGGTTTAGTTTTGGCATGTCAATATTTGCTAGGAAGAGGTCCATTTCTGTCAAGTTGTCAAACTTATTAGCATAAAGTTTTGAGAACTATTCCCTTATAATGTTCTGAATCTTGGTTGTTTCCGTGGTGATGTTTCCATTCTCATCTCTGAGTTTATTAATTTGGGTGTGTTCTCTTCTTTTTATGATAAGATGTGCTAAGGGTCTGTCAATTTTGTTAAATTTTTCGAAGAACCAACTCTTTGTTTTGTTGATTCTTTCTATAGTTTTTTTGGATTCTAATTCATTTAATTCTGATTTAATTTTGATTATTTCTTTCTGTCTACTGGATAGGGGTTTTTCTTGCTGTTCTTTTTCAAGGAGGTTTAGATGTGTCATTAAATTGTTAGTTTCAGATCTCTCGAATTTGTTGATGTAGGAGCTCAGAACTATAAAGTTGCCTTTGAGTACTGCCTTTGCTGTGTCCCAGAGGAGCTGGTAATTTGTGTGTTCATTTTTGTTGAATAACATGAACATTTGAATTTCCTTTCTAATCTCTTCCATTACGCACTCATGATTCAGCACTGTGTTGTTCAGCCTCCATGTGATACCCGACTTTCTTTGGTGGCTTTTGGTGTTGAGTTCTAATTTTATTCCCTTGTGGTCAGAGAGAATGCAAGCTATAACTTCAATGTTTCTGTATTTAGACAAGTTTGCTTTGTGGCCTAAAATGTGGTCTATTTTAGAAAACGTTCCATATGCTGCTGAGAAAAACGTGTATTCTGATGCTGCTGGGTGAAATGTTCGGTAGATGTCTGTCAAGTCTAGTTGATTTATGCAGCTGTTTAGATCTGCGGTTTCTCTGTTGAGTTTTTGCCAAGTTGATCTATCTAGTGGGGAGAGTGGTGTGTTAAAATCCCCAACAATTAATGTCTTTGGATCTATATGGGATTTGAGGGAAAGTAGTGTTTCTTTGATAAATTTGGGTGCTCAATTGTTTGGTGAATTGATATTTAGAATTGTAATATCCCCCTGAAGGAGAGATCCTTTAATTAGTATGTAGCCACTTTCTTTATCTCTTCTCACGAATTTTAATTTGAAGTCTATTTTATCTGATATTACGATTGCAACACCCGCCTGTTTATGGGGGCCGTTTGCTTGGTAGATTTTGTTCCAGCCTTGAACATTGAAAATGTGTTTGTTTTTATGGGCAAGATGTGACTCCTGCAAGCAGCAGATAGAAGGGTCTTGTTTTTTAATCCAACTAGACAGTCTATGTCGCTTAATTGGAGAGTTCAGTCCCTAAACGTTAAGAGATAGGACTGAGAGGTATTTGGGAGTTCCTGCCATGTTATCTACCTTCTTGGGGGCTGCGAAAACTGGGTTCTTCCTATGGTTCTTGGATTCTCACTTTGGGTGCAGTTTCTTGGCCTTTATTGCAGTCTTGTTGGTTTTCTATGTGTTGGACATCTTTAAGAATCTTTTGTAGGGCTGGTTTGGTGGAGATGTATTGTTTCAATTTTTCTTTGCTATGGAAGGTTTTTATTTGGCCTTCAGTTATGAAGGAGAGTTTAGCTGGGGAAAGTATTGTTGGTTGATTTTTGTTTGTTTTTAGGGCATGGCATACATCATTCCAGGCTCTTCTTGCTTTGATTGTCTCTGCTGAGAAATCTGAGGTGATTCTAATTGGTTTCCCTTTATAGGCGAATAACCTTTTCTCCTTGACAGCTTTAAGGATCTTTTCCTTTGTCTGAGTTGATCCTGTGTGGATTATAATGTGACTGTGGGATGTCCTATTCTGGTCTGGTTATTTTGGGGTTCCAAAGGCTTCTTGTATCTGAATAGGCCTATCTTTTTGCATGTTTGGGAAGGTCTCTGCTAGGATCCTGTTAAACAAATTTCCTAGACCATTAACTTCTGTTTCTAGGTGCTCCTCTACACCCATTATTCTTAGATTAGTCCTTCTGATGGTGTCTTCCAGGTGTTGGATAGATCTATCATATTTCTTGGACTTGTCTTGGATGGTTGTATGTTCTTTCTCTATAATATCTAGACTGTCTTCCCTGAGATTCGATCTTCTGCATGGTCTATCCTGCTGTCAAGACTCTCTACATTGTTTTTTATCTCTTTTCCTTCTAATTGGTCAGCTTTGATGGCTTCAAGTTCTTTGTTGAAGCTCTGTTTTAGGTCTTGTATGAATTTCTTTACTTCCTTAATTTGGTGTTCAGTGTTTGACCTCAAATCACTTAGTTGATTGGTTATGGTTTCTTTGGACTCCCATTCCTTCTGTTGGGTTCCATTCAGCATTCCCTTTGTGGTCTCCCTGACTTCCTTCAGCTCTTTGTTAATGGATTCCATGAATGCCTTTAGTGATCTTTGTGTGTTCTCTACCTGGTCTCTCAATTCCTTGTATTACTCTTTGATTAGCTTCCTCCCGTTCGTGGGATTCCTGCAGTTCTCTTTGAGTGTTCTCAGCCTGCTCACGCCATTCCTCCCTTTCTCTTTGAGTATTCTCAAGTTTTTCACCCAAATCCTGTATCAGTTTTTGAGTAGCTTCCTCAAGCTTATGATATTCCTGTATAAACTTCTGGGATGCCTCCTCTCTCTCCCTATCACGCTCATACAGAGTCCTTTGTACATTGTCAAACTTCTCATTTATCATGTTTGCCAGCAGTGTTTGTAGAGCTATTTGGGAACTCTCCTCTGGATTATTCATTATCTGTTCTAACCCCTGATTATCAAGATTGGGAATTGAGATACCCGAATTTGCCATTTTTCTTGTGTTTTTCCGGCTTACTCTGCCCATTTGAGATGAAGATAGCACCAGTTTTGTGCTAGAACACTATCTTAAGGCAGCCATCAAACAAAGTTTGCATTTGTACAGTCAATAGTCTACCGATACAATCTAGTTCAACAGATACATCTATTCAACATCAAACAACTATATGTTAAAGGACTTCGAACCGCAGAGAAGAATTTGGAAAACCAGAAATTATTAGGGTTAGGGAGAGATATGGGTAAAAAATAGGAATAGATTGGTGTGGGGAGGCACAGGGAGAGTTAACTATGTCCTAATCACAATGCAGGAAATAGGTTGGGTAGGATGCAAGTAGAGAGAGAGAGAAAAAGAAGAAAGGGAAAGGGGAATGAAAAGAGACCAGAAAAAAAAATAGAAACGTAAAAATTAGTGTTATTATAGAGAATAAAAGACCATCTATTTAGAGAGGAATGTGAATATGTTGAGAGAAAGGGTGGGACATAGAGGAGATGTGAAAAACTTTAAAAAAATGCTTAAAATATTATATAGGTATAAAGAGGTAGTACTGCTATTAATGAATTTAAGTCTCAGAGGTTTTGAATTGAGTAATAAATTTGTGGATTAAGTGTGTACACAATGGGGGATAGGGTCTACTAGTTAACTATGGGTTTATCTGATGATGTGCAGGACAAGAGTTAAGTCACTTAAAGCAGAACAAAAGATAGGAAAAGGTGGAAAGGATAGGAAAGGGAGAAGAAAAGATCAGAAGTTCAGTAGAACTAGGCAAAAAACAAAAAGATAATTAAGAAGGAAAGAAAAAGAGAAAGAAGACAAGAAAAGAAAGGAAAACGCACATTCACGTATTTATTCCTAAAATAAAAATTATAAGAGGAGAAAAAAAAAAGTTACTGGAAAACAATTATTTTTTCAGAAGAGGCAAAAATTAAAGATTAATAAAAATTTTAGAAAAGGAAAAAATTTTTTTTATATATATAAGGTAACAAAAAACAAAAAACAAAAAAAAAGAAAAGAAGAAGAAAAAAAAAGTTCTTTGATTTTTTTTGGGGGGGAGGGGTGGGAAGAATCCTGTATCTCCCTTTTGTCTGTAACCAGACTCTTGTTGGAGTCTCTGGTCAGCTTGAGGTCCTGTAGCTTGATTCCTTTCTTAAGTCAGTTTGTTGGAACAGGCAGAAAAATGCTCTGCTTTACCCAAGATTTTGAGATCCCCCTCCCAGGTTAGTTTACTGGGAGGGTGATCTGCTTTGAGAATCACAAAAGAGGGGGATGCAGTGATGAGGCTAGGTTCTGGGTAGAGTTGAGGCCTTTCAACAAACAGTAGCTTTTCCCTGGGGCTATTTTGTGAAAAAACTCACAGAGCCCAGCCTGGAGCCATTCTCAGGGTTTCTGTTTTTCAATTGATTGTGGTGGCTGCTAGAGGGAGGGGCAGCCTCTGGCTCTGGTTACCCAGTGAGGAGAGCCACTCCAATGGCTGGCGCCTGAGCTGGGTGACTTTTCCCTGGATGGAGCTGAGTCTGGCAGGTCACTTTGCTGTTAAGTTCTTGTGACCTGCTAAATGACTCGTTTTATTCCAAGGCCTGAGCTGGAGCTAGCAGCTCCTCCGAGCTTTGTCGGTATCCAAGATGGAGATCACCGGTGCTGGGGGGGGAGGGGTGGCCTTCCCTCCTCTGCTCCCTGAGAAGGAGTGAGGACGTTGGGCTTCTACTCACGCCGAGTCTTGGATCCTGGGTTGTCTCTGGTCTGCAAACTGCAGGATGAAGATGTCCGCTCCTTGTCGTTTCTTGCTGGTTTTGAGTAAAATCCGCTCGCCCGCTGCATCTGGTGCCTTCATCTCGGACTCTCTGTGTCTCAGGTATGACCCCGCGGCAGTGATCGACGCTGCGATGGGAAGCGCTCAGATGTGTCTCCTTGGCTTCCCCTCTCTTGACTAACTCTCTGTCCTGTGATGGCACACTTGGTGTGATTCTCTGGCTTAGGACTGTTCACTGGAACTTTAATACTGCTTTCTATGCAAGAGCTTGTTCAGATTCCAACTTCTCCTCCGCCATCTTCCCGGAACCACCTGCATACATTTCTTACCAAGCATTGCAGCCTCCTCCTTTGTTTACCCTTCACATCCCTTTGTCTGGTACATTTTAGGTAACAGTTGAATAATGTGCTACATTTTTATAGGATATTTTCTCTACTAATAATTCATATATATAATATATATATTACTTGATTTATTTTTTGACAGTTGTGGGGCCGAGCTCTGGGCCTGGATCATGTCCCTCAGCTCTTCAGCTCAAGGCTAGTGCTCTACCACTTGAGCCACAGCGCCTCTTCTGGTTTTCTAGTGGTTAATTGGAGATGAAAGTCTCACAGACTCACAGACTTCTGTGCCAGGGTAGCTTTGAACCGTGATCATCAGATCTCAGCCTCTAGTACGACAGCTGTTAACTACCTGTACCTGGCATGAATCTATTTCTTTTTGGAAAATGTTATCACTACCCTTTCACTCTCCCAGTTTTTCCATTCATCCCTTCCCACAAGAGGCTTGTCTTTTGAGCAAAGATTTTCCACATTAATACCTTGCATGAGTTTATTGTACAGTATGAATTCTCTGTGGTTGTATAAAATGTGGAATTTGAATAAAGGATTTAGCACATTATTTACTTTGCTAAGGATTTTATCCACTATGAATTCTATTAAAGGGAGGCTGAGTAACTATTCAGGGCTTTGCTCTTTACATGTGTAGGGATTCTATCCCACAGGAACTCCGTAGGGGTGGAGGAATGTTTCTATTAAGATAAAGAAGCTTTAAGGTTATGTATTTAGAAGGCAGCGGTAGAATCAATGGCTTCTGTTCTCTAATGCTTCCTTAGTTAGAAAAGGCTTTGCCCATTTTACAGTTTTGCAGGCTTTCTCACTAGTATGAGTTTGATGTTGTATAGGAAGGTCTGAAAGGTGCTTAAAGGCTTTGCCTCAGTTTTAACAGGTTTAGAGATTCTCACCAATATAAGCTATCTGTTGTCTATCATTTGAATCTTCCTATAGGGCTTTTTTAGATGGTTTATGGTGATAAACCTTTTCTTGAGGATAGAAAATTGATGGATAAAAATGTGAGGGTGGATGAAGTATGTTCTGCATTTGTTGACTTTGAAATCATTCTCTGGAAAACAAATGCTGATTTACATCAGGACATCACCAGACCAAAAAAGATGGTCAGTGTGGCCTGATGCATTCACATGAAACCTGCAAAGCAGAGGACAACAGCAGTGAGTCAAATGTGGCAGAAGAGGAAGGAGAGAAGTGCAGCCCCGAGAATTGTTTGCCATGTTTTGACAAGGTAGTTCCTCACATAAGTTCCTATATCAGGAACTTATGTGCAAGGACAGGAGAGGCCTCTAGAACTAAGGGTGGTCCCAAGCTTCAAGCCAGCAAGGAAACAAGAACTTTGTGGGAACCTCCCTTCCCATCCCCAACCCCCACTCACCCACAGGGAATTTGATTCAGAAAGCAAATTGACTGAGCTTAGATTCTGCCCCCAGGCTCAAACTATGCAATTTTAACATTATCACTGGGATTAATGAATAACATATTAGCTACAGAGTGGTGCTATGGCCCAGACTAGATTTTTTTTTTTGGTCCAGTTGTGGAGCCTGAACTCTGGGCCTAGGCGCTGTCCCTCAGCTCTTCAGCTCAAGGCTAGCACTCTACCACTTGAGCCACAGCACCACTTCTGGCTTTTTTCTTTTTGCTTATGTGGTGCTGAGGAATCGAACCCAGGGCCTCAGGCATGCAAGGCAAGCGCTCTAACACTGAGCCACCTTCCCAGTCCCCCAGACTAGATTTTTGCCCAGGAAACTCATGTAGGATTTCTGACCAACATAGACTATGAGATAATATGTTTGCTTGTTTTGAGCCTATTAAGTCTGTGGTAATTGAGAACAGCATCAATTAAAAACTTATTCAGTCATCAAATTCCCTACAGAATGGCATGACATCTGCCTTAACTCCTGGCCAGAACATACCCACAAATAGAAATAGTCTCTGTACTGGATGTAAGGGGAGGTCCTTCATTCACTGAATTCTAGATAAAAGGCAAAAAGATTGCTAAGATCTGCAGAGAAACCAGAATGTCAAGTGAATATTTGGATACTTAAATGTTTAGGCTTATAATGGACAATATTCAAATATTTTCTTGTGTGTGTGGGGGGAGGGGTCGTGGGATTTGTACTCAAGGCCTAGGTCCTGTCTCTGAGAGTTTTTGCTCAGAGCTTATGTTCTATCACCTGAGACACTGCCACATTTCTGGCTTATTTGAGGGTGCTTCGTTGGAGATAAGTCTCAAAGCCAGGAGTTGGTGACTCATGCCTCTAATTCTAGCTACTCAGGAAGCTGAGATCTGAGGATCATGGTTCAAAGTCAGTCCAGGCAAGAAAGTCCATGAGAGTCTTATTTTCAATTAACCCACACCAGATGTGGTGCTGTGGCTCAAGTGGTAGAGCACTCACATTGTGCTGAAGAGCTCAAGGCAATTCCCAGGCACAACGTTCAAGCTGCACAACTGACCAAAAAAGAAAAGTCTCAAGGATTTTCCTGCCCTGGCTGGCCTCCATCCTCAGGTATCAGCCTCTTGAGTAGAAAGGATTACAGGTGTGTGCCACTCTTTCCAGCTTCAATTAATTTTTAATGGAGTATTTAACTTTTCCTAACCCAATGTGTTAGTGAAATGAGCTCCCTTCTCATAGCTTAGTCCACTCCTTCCCATCTCCACAGCTTAGCATGCTCCTTCCCTAGGCAACACCAGGCCCTTGTAGTAAAGGCAGTAAATAATCAACTTCCAACCCTTTTAACCTTGGGATGGTACTTCTCTGGGGGAGCTACCACCATATAAAGCAACACAAGCCCCTTAGAGTGACCCCAAGTCTGGGCAGTGCAGGACCCCTTATCTACTATTTGGACAGCAACCATAAATCCTAGTCTGCCATGATGAAGCCCCCGGCCCACACTTCCACACCAGGGTCTCTGCCTCCTAGCCCCTTCTAGCCCCTCCTAAACCTCCTAGGTTATATAGGTCACCTCAGACAATAGCTGGTGCTGCTTCTCACTTCTCCCCTGTGAGAAGGGTTCTTGCTGGCCCCTTTCCTGGCAATAAACCTTTCTTTATTCGCTGTACCTGGATGTCTGTATTGTTTTTCCAGGAAAGTCTAATAATCTAACATGGACTTTCCTGACCAAGCTGGCTTTGAAGTATGATCCTTAGATCTCAGCCTCCTGAATAGCTAAGATGAACAGATGTGAGCTATCAGTGCCCAGCCTGGATATATTTCTTTCTTTCTTTCTTTCTTTCTTTCTTTCTTTCTTTCTTTCTTTCTTTCTTTCTTTCTTTCTTTCTTTCTTTCTTTCTTTCTTTCTTTCTTTTGGTTGTTGTTGTTGGGGGGGGGTGGGGGACTGGGTGCTGTCCTTCAGCTCTTCAGCTCAAGGCTAGCACTCTAGCACTTGAGCCACAGTGCCACTTCCAGTTTTCTGAGTGGTTTATTGAAGGAAGAGTCTCCCGGACTTTTTCTGTCTGAACTGTCTTTGAACCATGATCCTCAGATCTCAGCCTCCTGAGTAGCTAGGTTTATAGGTGTGAGCCACCTGGCGCCCAGCTCTGGCTACATTTCTTAATCTCTTTCTTCCTGGCAGTAAACCATTCTTTGTTCTCTGTACCTGGTGCCTGCGTGGTTCTCTGGCAAAGTCTAATTAATCTTTTTTGAAGCTTTCACAAAGGCCTGTCTTTTACTTAAGTAATAATGTTTTCCTGACTGGCCAAGTTCTATTTTGAATACAACAATATTCTTGCAGGTGTACCAAAGGATTATATCTTCAAATTCTAGCACTATAGTATGATTTCCCCTACCCCCTAAAAAAGTGGAGTTGGAGAGACAGAGTATTCTCTGATAGGAAATGTTTACAAATTATCACTAAAATCATTTTCTACCAGGACTTAATTAATCAGGCAACATTTTATAATTCATTCTCAATTAACAAATATATAGAGCTGATGATAGGAATATTGTGGCGTGATACACTTGTTTCCTGCAAGCAGAAAACAGTTAATGAGACACTTATATTAAAGAGAGAGTTGGGCACAGTGGCACAAGGCCCTTTCAGGCTACGTGGGAGAAGTAGGTAGGATCATGGACAAAAGCCAGCCCAGGTAAAAAGCACAATACTGGGTTAGGAAGGTGGCTCAGTGGTAGAGTGCTTGCCTTGCATGCATGAGGCCCTGGGTTCAATTCCTCAGAACCACATAAGCAGAAAAAGCCAGAAGTGGAGTTGTGGCTGAACTGGTAGCAAGCTAGCCTTGAGCTGAAGAGCAGAGGGATATCTCCCAGGCCCAGAGTTTAGCCCCCACAACTAAAAAAAAAGCACAATACCATATCTGGAAAGGATATGGGAATGGAGAAATCAAATGGTCTATTAATAAAGGAATAAGGGCTAAAAGCATGGGAGAAGTGGTAGACCACTTGTCTAGCAAGTCGGAGCCCTGAGTTTAAACCTTACCACTACCAAAGAATAAAAATGATACAAAATATCCAGCCAAGTGCCAGTGGTTCTCACCTGCCAGCCAGATCTGAGAATCGTGGTTCAAAGCCAGCCCAGGCAGGAAACTCCATGAGACTCTTAGAGAAAATGGAAATGGCATTATGGCTTAACTTTTAGAGTGTTCACCTTGAGCAAAAGAAGCTCAGGGACAGGTACAGAACTTGAGATCAAGCCCCAGGACCAGCAAAAAAAAAAAAAAAAAAAGAAAAAGAAAAAAATCAAATCCACATGACATAACTTCATAAAACACATTTCAGAACACAATAAGATTATATCCATTATCTCTGGTCTTTATCTATGCTACTGATAAAGATCTGTAAGGTTCAAAATAATATTGTGAGAAGAAGGGCTCTATTCCAAGAACAACTATCAAAAAATGAAGAAGAGATCAAAACCCAATAAACTACTAACTTAACATGGAGGTGAATATTGACTCAGAGTTCTAGGCCAAGTTTTAAGCCAAGTTGTAGGAACAGTTCTATAACTGTTGCTCAAACTCAATTTCATATGAATCATAAGGGAGAAAACTCATAACCATGTAACTGATGGGGTAATGCCTTTATTTGAATTTAACATTATTCAATGCCAGAGACTGTATACAGTACAATAAGCACATATATAAATGAATATAATTACACATATTACATTTAATATTATACATATATACCACATATCGATCATATATAAATTTGGAACATATACCAAAATAAAATAATAAATAATTTCTTCCTATTTAGCTAATTTGCTTGACTTTTTTTGTCTGTCATGGGGTTTGAACTCAGGCCTGGGTGCTGTCCCTGAGCTCTTTTGCTCAAGGGTAGAAGTCTACCACTTTAAACTATAGCACCACTTCCAGATTTTGAGTGGTTCATTAGAGATAAGAGTCTCACAGGGACTGTTATACCCCCAGCTGGCTTCAAACCTCAATCCTCAGATCTCAACCTCCTGAATACTAGGATTATAGGCATAAGCCACAGTCTCTCGGCTGGCTGTATGATTATTTTGCTTTTAAGGATTACTGCCAAAGTCTGGGATATAAAAAGAAAGAAAAAAATCTCAGCATGCCTATAATCCTAGCTATTCAGTAAGATGAGAATTACAGGATTGTGGTTCAGTGCATGCAGTAAAGTCCACAAGACTCCATCTCTAAAATAAGCAACAAAATAAGCAACAAAAAACTGACTGGAGACATGGCTCAAGGGGTAGAGTACAAGCCAAGCAAATAAGTTGAGCAAACACAAGGCTGAGTCCAAACCCTTGCACCATTAATAAAAAAAAAGTGTTATAGGCCTGACGCCCATGGCTCGCGCCTATAATCCTAGCTACTCAGGAGGCTGAGATCTGAGGATCACAGTTCAAATCTAGTCTGGGCAGGAGACTCATATCTCCAATAAACCACTCAGAAACAGGAAGTGGCACCGTGGCTCAAGTGGCAGAACGCTAGCCTTGAGAAGAGCTGAGAGCCAGAACCAAGCCCACCACCAACCAAAAAAAAGTCAATTATGTGCCTTTCTTGCAATGTAACTTAGATTACATCTGTTATCTAGCTTGTATCACATCTGCTGAGACTGACCTAACAGCTATGAAGATCTTCTGAGAAGGTAACTTATTAACTGAGGAAAGATTTCTTTAAAAAATAAAGGTGTGGTCTGGGAAGGTGGCTCAGTGGTAGAGTGTTTGCCTTGAATGCTTGAGGCCCTGGGTTCAATTCCTCAGCACCACATAAGAAGAAAAAAAGCCAGAAGTGGCACTGTGGCTCAAGTGGTAGAGTGCTAGCCTTGAGCTGAAGAGCTGAGGGACAGCGCCCAGGCCCAGAGTTCAGGCCCCATGAACGTACCCCCCCAAAAAAATAATAAAAATTTTAAAAAAGGTGTATGGTTTAGTATCTAAAAGATTCCCTGCCTTACACCTAGTTTTCTGCTGACCTAAAAAGGGGGGGAAGGTTTTGTTTCCAATAATGCATTTATATTCTTTTTTCCCCATACTGAGTCGTGAACTTCAGGCCTAAAACTCTTGCTCAGCTTTCTCACACAAAACTGGTGCTCTAACACCTGAGCTACAGCAGTTTCTCTATTTGTTTGGAATATCCAAGTTATTATCCTCTGACATCATCCATGCTGTCACAAAAGATCTAAAAGGCAAACCAGAATGACAGCATAGGATATTCAAAACAGCAAATGGAAACGGGCGGGGTGGCTCATACCTGTAATCTTAGCTACTCAGCAGGCTGAGATCTGAGGATCACTGTTCAAAGCCAGCCTGGGCAGGAAAGTCTGTGAGACTCTTATCTCCAATAAACTACTAGAAAACTGGAAGTGGCGCTGTTGCTTAAGCGGTAGAGCACTCGCCTTGAGCTGAAAAGCTCAGGGACAATGCCCAAGCCCAGAGTTCAAGCCCCACTACTGACCAAAAAACAAAAAAAATAACAACAACACAAAACAGCAAATGGACACCTGTCATGTCTGTGGCCAATGGGCAGAGCAATTTATTAAGCCAAAATAGGTAGTTTAAGTAAGGCAGTGTAAAGGAAAGATCACTGGAATCTGGGCTACAGTTTTCTGATGTCAGCTAAGTCCTGGCTAAGCTCTGTAACCTGACTGTATGACCAAGGACAGCTCTGTGACTATATTCAATAATGGCCAACAACAGAGACTGACCCATGACCTCACGGAGCATAGGGAAGACAGCCTCTAGGCTGTGCTCTTTCCGAGGACTGTTAAAGTAGCTTTTTTCAAGGGATTCACTGAAGAGCTGCTCTGTACAAATCTTTGTCTAAATCTTGACAAAGATTAGAGAAAAATAGAAACATGAAGATGCCTCTATCATATTATAGATACTTAAGGCAGGGGACACAAATAACAACTATTAGATCATTTTACAGGCAAAAGGAATGATACAATAGAATGAAGACCACTCCAGCTTTCAGTCCTCTTGTCCTGAGACAGTAAATGGGCTGCAAATTGATACGATGAGACAGAATTGGCAAGTTGTACTGACATTTTCTACCAATTCCTGTGACAGTCATTTCTCCCATTTAGTTCGAAAACTATTACCAAAGTGAAAGATGAGGTGAGAAAAAAAATCCTTCTCAGAGAAAGTAGCTATAAAAAACATGGGGTAGTTTATTTACAAATTCAAAACATTGGAATGACACTGTTAAAGCATTCACATTTTCAAAATTAAAAAATAAGAAAAGAAAGCCAGGTGCCAGTGGCTCCCACCTGTAACCCTAGCTTCTCAAGAGGCTGAGATGTAGAGAATCCAGGTTCAAATCCAGCTGGGGCAGCAAAGTCTGTGACACTCATTTCCAATGAATCCCAGAAAAAAACAGGAGTGGGGCAGTGGCTCAAGTGGTAGAGTGCTATCCTTGAGCCAAAGGAGCTGAGGGACATTGCCAAGGCCAAGTGTTTAAACCCCATGACCTGCAAAAAATGGCAATAACTCCATGTCTTTGTGTATATATGGCTGTATTTTTATTGGTGAAGCTCTTGAGTAGTAGCTATGATGAAAGGTACTAAGCTAGGAAATGTACTTGCAATATAATTATTTTATATGACAGTGGATGTTCCAGGGCTCTCCTAACTGTTCCCCATTTAGCCTGAGGGTTTCTCTGTACCCTAGGCTGTGGAAGGAAGTCTGACTCATTGTTTGAACAGTGGACCAAAAGGCCACTTGGGTACAACTATGCAACAAATATCTCCATCTGGGCCAATGGCTATGGATAAGTGTAGGTGGCCACTGAAGGCCAGGAGATACATGCTTCTTTGTACTCTAAGCTATATTTTACCCAGTCCTCTGTTTTGACAAAAATCCTTCAATTCTGCCTCATCTTGTGGCAGGCAAAGTTCCATGCACTTATCCTGCCTGTGTAAGACTATACTCCAAAGTTCAAATGAACTTCTAAATTTAACTCAAGAGTCTAACACAACTAGGGAACTGAACCCAATAAAAAATTTCATTATGGGCGATGATGAGCCAATGATGCTTCTTCAAGGATTCCAAAGGCTCTGGTGGCTCATGAAGGTACTGCCACCTATGCAGAGTTCTATATCTCTTCCTAAGTATAGAAATATGAGAAAACATCAGCAAACATTCATCTTAGAATTTCCCCATAAATATTTACAGTGTCAGAGCTTTTTATCTCTGTAGGAACCTTACTCAAACCCATAGAGTTTCTATTGGAGAAAAGTCCTACCCATGTAGGTGCCCAGCCTAGAGCTGTTGCTCAAACTCAATTTCATATGAATCATAAGGGATAAAAACCATAACCATATGGGGTAATGCCTTTATTTGAATTTAACATGTTATTGAATATCAAAGACTTCATATGGTACAATAAGGACATATATAAATTAATATATATTAAACATATATTACATTTAATATTACAAATACATATTGCCTATCTATCACATGCCTATTACATAGCTATTGCATATCTACTCCATATATTACATATCTATTCCATGTACATGTATAATATATTGTATATTTTAATGGACATGGGAAAGCTTTGTAATACTTATGTTCTTTGTCATTGGCATTAAAATAAAAAAGAATTCACTGGAAATTCCTTCATTCAGTTGAAGTTTCTAGTCATCATTCATTGACATAGGATCCAGATTCAACTGGGTGACTAGGAAACACTGAGCGCATGAGGGCCTGAGGGCCTGGAAGGGAGAGAGTCCTGAGGCTCTATCTATAGAGGAGGGTAATGGGTTTCTGATATTTATCTCTGTAACCTGTCCTCTTCTCACATTCCTTCACTTTACATCTAGCCATTAGCTTCTGTCACTCCTCATGTCTGCATCAGTTGAGTATTCACCCATAATTCTGCATGAAAGCAGCAGTCTATAGTCCCTGGACTCTGTGTTTCTGCAAATCCTGGAGGATGTGACACAAAGTAAGGGAACAGATAACACCAAGCCAG
The DNA here is from genome assembly GCF_019054845.1 of Dipodomys spectabilis. Taxonomy (NCBI): domain Eukaryota; kingdom Metazoa; phylum Chordata; class Mammalia; order Rodentia; family Heteromyidae; genus Dipodomys; species Dipodomys spectabilis. Next base: position 1,899,454 of record NW_024870718.1, on the reverse strand, counting down.
AGGGGTCTGTCCAAATCTAGTACTACTCTGCAGTTTCAGAATGTTCATTGGCCACTATTAATTTGTTCAATTTAATCATCAGCTCAAGGCCATCCAGGGCAGGAAAAGATGAGACTCCATGTCTAAGTAACCAGTAAAATGCCAGACTAGAAGCATGGCTCAAGTATTTTAGTGCCATTCAAACAAGCAAAGCAAATCTGAGCCTTGAGTTCAAACCCTACTATTGACAAAAATAAGTTTATTAATTCATGAAGATTTTATATTGACCTAATACATTTCTCATAAATCCAGAACTTAAATGAATGTGTGATTGTGTACAAAAACCCTCTACTATGTACATGGGAGTGAGTGAGCTTGTAAAGTAAAATAAAAAGTTTTGATGTAACTGCATAATATATGTATATTATGCATAATATATGTATATTATATAATAGCTACTCAACTTGATATGAAAAAGTATCATATTTATAAATATTAGGATAAATCAGTTTTAATATGATTATACTGTTCTAAAGGTGCTAAAAATGAACTTTCTAGTGTTTGTCCCATTCCATGGTTTTCTTAACATGATAAATCTAGTATATATAGCTTAATTAGTCTGAGAAATTAGTAAAAGCTTAGAAACAACATTAAAAAATACCAGAAAATGAGATTTCATGAAACATACCTTTTAGACATATAAGAGACATTCAATGCCAAAAGTTAATTCAATAAAATAATGCAGAGGAATACACACAAAATAAAAGTATCAGAAGTCTAATAAATTTGTTTGTGCCTTGCAGCTGTCTAGGTGTTTAGTACTGCTCTGGCAACAAATACTAAACTTTAAATACATAACATATATTAATATTACATTAAATATATTAAATGTGTATTAATTAATATATGACATAATTTAATATATTTTATATAATTATATTGTATACATTTATATTATATTATATTATATTATAATATACTTAGTTTTATTAAATATATTTATGTATTGTGCTATACATAAATATATATTTAGTATTATTTTATAATTATTATATATATATACATTTTTTTTGTTCAGTCGTGGGGCTTGAACTCTGGGCTTGGGCCCTGTCCCTGCGCTCTTCAGCTCAAGGCAAGTGCTCTACCACTTGAGCCATAGTGCCACTTCTAGTGGTTTATTGGAGATAATCTCATGGGCTTTCCTGCCAAGGCTGGCTTTGAACCATGATCCTCAGATCTCAGCCTCCTGAGTAGCTAGGATTACAGGTATGAGCCACTGGCACCCAGCTTAATGATTATATTTTATATAATATAAAGTATATATTAATTTGTTCACTATATATAATTAAGATTATATATCAGTGCCCTCCTGGCTTGACAGTACCTTCCAAACCTCAGGAAAAGTTTATCATAATAACCTGGCTCTAGACTGACATTTACAATTCGTTTTAGCTATGGAGAGTGCACAACCTCTTCCATATTAAGTTAAAATCTATGTAACATCCAAATACCTCACTCTGCCTGACAATCATCTTTTACTTTACAAACCAGAGTATCTTTCTGGACATGCATGTCCCGACTGAAGATGGATGGAGTTCATTTGTTTCCTCCTCGAGTCTCATTCATATTTTTGTTTTTGTATGTGGGGCACTGGTGCTCACATCTCAGGATTGGCACAAAAATAAAGAGAAAATGAAAAAGGAGGAACATGGAGGGGAAGTCCCAACAAACTTTTTGTGTGTTTTTGTTTGGTTCATCATTTATGGGGCAGTGGTGCTCATTCTAGCTCCCTCAGGAAGCTGAAATCAGGAAGATCTCAGTGGGAGTCCAGCCCTAGAAGGAGGAAAGGCCATGAAAAGCATGTCTCCAAACAGCTAGCTCAAGCTAGAAGTAGAGCTGTGGCTCAACTTTTAGATCGCTACCATGGAGTGAAAAAACTGAGGGAACAGCGCAACTCAGACACTGCACTCAAATCCCAGGAGTAGAAAAAAAAGAAAGAAAGAAAAAAGGAAAGAAAAAAGAGAAAGAGAATGTAAGGCAGATCATTACAAAGTATTTGTGGGTTTTTTGTTTGTTTTGTTTTGTTTTGTCCAGTCCCAGAGCTTGAACGCAGGACCTGGGAACTATCTCAGAGCTTCTTTTGCTCAAGTCCAGTGCTCTATCTACCACATCACAAACACCCCAACAAATTCAACTCAGGCCCTGAGTTCAAATCACAGGAGTTGCAACAAAAAAGATAAAAAAAAAAAAAGAAAAATGAAAAGGAAGAGGATAGAGGGAGATCCAATAAAATTTTTGTGCTGTTTTTGTTTTTGTTTTTGCCAGGCCTTGGGTTTGAAATTAGGGCCTGGGAAATGTGCCTGAGATTTGTTTGCCCTATGCTGGCATGCTACCATTTCAACTACAGCTGAACTGGGCAACCCAGGCCCTAGGTTCAAATCCCAGGACTGTAAAACGAGTGGTGTGGAGATCACAATAAAAGGTTTACATATTTTGCCCCCTTCAAAATACTGAAGCATTTTCTCTTTGCCAGTCTTGGGTCTTGACCTGGGAACTGTCTGAGTTTTCTTAGCACTAGTCTGGGGCACTACCACTTGTCCCACAGACAAACTGGGCAGTTGAGGCCCTTTGTTCAAGCCCCAGGACTGGCAAAAAACAATGGCCAGGAGGTTTCAACAAACGTTCTATGTTTGCTTTATGTTTTCCCCACCTTTGCCAGTCATGAGTCATAAAGTGAGGGCCTTGGGACTGTGCTTGACCTTTTTTTGCTCAAGACTGATGCTCTATCACTTGACACACAACTGAAACAGGAAACCAAGACCTGAGTTCAAATCCCAGGAATGGCAAAAAAAAAAAAAAAATAGAAAGAAAATGGCAAGGAGGTCCCAACAAACATTTTAGGTGTTTTTAAAAAATTCATTATTTATTTATTTTGGTGCCAGTGCTAGGGCTTGAAGTCAGGGGCCTGGGAATGGTGTTTAAATTTACTTTGTCTTATGCTGGCACAATAGCACTTGACCCACAGCTGAATGAGACAACCCAGACCCTAAGTTCAAATTGCAGGACTGGCCAAAAAAATGGTGAGGAGAACCCAACAAACTCTCTAAGTTTTTTGTTTGTTTGTTTGTTTCCAGCCCCAGGGCTTGTTCTCTTTCCCAGTCCTGTGGCTTGAAGTCAGGGCCTGGGAAAAGTGTCTGAATTCCTTTGCCATATGCTGGTGCAAGAGAACTTGACCCACAGCTGAACCTGGCAACACAGGCCCTAAGTTCAAGCCCCAGGACAGGCAAAAGAAAACAATACTGGGAAAGTGTATGAGTGATTTATTAATATTGTTGCTGTTATTATTATTAAAAGAATAAATGGCATTTCATTCCTCAAATGAATCACACGGTCATCCTGTTGGCAGCCAGGCCATATTTATTAGCAGATTCTCTCTTTCTCAGAGAACGCTATGGTGCCATGAGCCTGAGGGCAGCTGGAGGAGTCACCCTGGGCTATGCCTGCCTTTGTACCCTAAAATAGTCAGATTGACCCCTCATGGTCATCCCTGTGGGATCTGCCTTCCACGCCTGAGTTGGGAGGGCAGTTAGAGGCCCCCTCCTCCCTTCCCCTTGCTCACAGTATGCCGCCGTGACCACCGCCTGTGGTGGTGGGTCCCTGTGGTCTCCATGTCCACTGTGGGATCCATCATGGAGAGGCAGAGCCATCAGGTGCTAGGGCTCTGAAGACAGGAAAGGTTTGTGACCACTGCAGGGAACAGAGGTCTGCCATTTTCCCACTCAGGCCAGTGATGGGCCTGTACTGTGAAGATGAGCATGGAGCATGATGTGGGCCTGCATGCAAATTCTGGGAAGCCACCACAAGTCAGCATGCTCAATGATGTCTGAGCACAACAAATCTCAAAATATGTGGCTTGGTGGATGAGATGGAGGGCAGGGAGGGGTGGAGAAAACAGAATTAAGCATTGCTCCATTTTCCCTAATGTTTTCATTCATCCCTGCTCTGTAGACCAGACAGGAGACTCAGAGAGGTGATGAGACAAGTCGGTGGTCACACAGGAACAGAACTGGGATGCTATCAAATCTGTTGGACTGCAGTGTCTAGCCCCTTCCTTCAGCATAAATTGGTGGTGTGGTCAGAGTCTGGAACTGGCTGTTTGTGCACAGAGCCAACTTTCAAATAACCCCTGTCCTTCCCCAATCTGAGAATATTTAGAACTTGTCACCTCTTGCTCTCTCCTTTTCTACTTGAGGCTACGAGGGTCTGTGGTTCCAGTCTTTCCTCAGCATTTGTAAATTTATGAAGCCTTCATATATTCATAATGAAATTTCACCAGCTTAAACTTCTAAAGTCAAGACTCTGATAACCCCTGCCTCAACTTGTAATTACCTTGAAGGACAGTGTGCCTAGTATTGCCCAGATCTTGCATATTTATGTGCTGGTCCTCAGGCTTGAAATCAAGTACTGGATTCTGTCCCTGAGCTTTTTATCTCAGGGACTTGTACCACAGATTTACTGCTGGCTTTTTTTGTGGTTAACTAGAGATAAGAGTCCCATAGACTGTCTTGCTCTGGCTGGCTTCAAACCTTTGTCCTCATATCTCAGCCTCCTGAGTAGCTAGGATTACAGTGTGAACCACTGGCATCCAGGAGATCTTAAACATTTTAAGAGAAGTTAGAAGTATTACTGGGCACTGGTGGCTCACACCTGTAATCCTAGCTACTCAGGAAGCTGAGAATCTGAAAATAAAAATTCAAAGCTAGCTCAGTCTTTAAAACTCTTATCTCTAATAAACTTCTCACAAAAAGCCATAAGTCATGATGTAGCTCAAGTGGTAGAGCATCAGCCTTGATTACAAAGAGGCTCAGGGACAGTACCCAGGTCCTAAGTTCAAGGCCCAGGACTGGCAAAAAAACCTTGTAGATGATGGAGGTTATAAACTTAGGGCTTCTTGTTCTTGCTTAGCTCACATGCTGATGGCTGGTACTCTATCACTTGAGTCTTGTCTCTAGTCCAGCACCTTTGCCTCTAATTGGAGATGGTGTCTTGTGGACTTATCTGCCTGGGCTGGATTTGAACACTAACCCTCAAGGTCTCAAGCTCCTGAAATGCTAAGAATATAGATATGAACCATTGGTGTTGGGTTAGGAAGTGTAAATCTTTATATTAAATACATGTTTTAAAATGGCTCATGCCTGAAATCCTAGCTACTCAGGAGGCTGAGATGTGAGGATTGTAGTTGGAAGCCAGCTTAGTGTAGGAAAGCCTAGGAGACTCTTATTTCCAATCAACTAACAAAAAAAACCCCTGAAAGTGGAGGTTTGGTGCAAGTGGTAGATTGTTAACCATGAGCATAAAAGCTCATGGCCCTCAGTTCAAGCCTCAAGACCAGCACAATCAAAAAGATGAAAAAGATTTATTTCCATGTTATAGAACAGAATGTAAACAAAGCTACTGATTCTGGCATAATTTTAATTAATTTTAATTAATTAATAATGATTCCAAATAACCTATCCATTATCTGAAATTCACTCACATCATGGAATATTTCACAGTTGGAAGAAAAGAATAGGAAAATCTGCATGTATATGGTGTGATCTCCAGGATCGTTTATATAAGAAAAGCAAGGTGTAGCCCAATGCACTGAAAATTGCTATGCAAACTTGAAGCTGATGCCAGAATGCATGTACAAAGCATACTGCACTGTCTGCCTTTTGCTGAGGGGGTAGGAAAAAGAAGAGAAAGTGAGAGAAAGAATATTCAGTAACTAGGGACAAGAGGTTCATTGGCTAAACCAGTGTCTCCCTTGGTGAACAGCCCAGGTGAGTTAGCATAGTGGAACTTTTCCTGAATATTGAACTTAGATTCCAGCAAGAATTAGTTCTAATACTAGATCTGCTCCTAACAGCCATAATGACTTTTTCCCTTGCTGCTACCTAACACAATTGTTAAACATGGAATGATTTATGTGAGACTGGGATCCATTTGCCTGCCCATCATTGAATCCTAGCACCTGCTAAAGAACCTGGTGTGTGATAGGTTGGTTTGTGGGAAAAGAACCTTCTTTGTTTTGTGCTAGGGCCTTATTTCTTTCACTTGGCTTTTTCTGCTCAAGACTGTCTCTCTAGCACTTGAGCCACAGTTCCATTTTTTATATTTTGGCTGTGATTGGAGATGAGTTTAATGGACTATTATGCCCAGGTTGGCTTTGAACCTCAATCCTAAGATCTCAGCCTCCCAAATAGTTTAGGACTACAGGCATGAGCACCAATGCCAGGCATGGTAAGTTATTAAATATGTGTTGAATAGATGAGTAAATAAGTGTGAAAGGGGATGGCTGGTTAAGTTCTCTTATCTGAAAAATGGAAATGAGAATAGAACCTACCTAGGATTTGGTGGGAATTAGTGAGGTTATATCTGTAATTGCTTCCTTCTTTCCTGTGTGTTCCTTGATCTCAGAGTCTGAGAAAGTCTAAATGGCTCAGCTAATCCTCTACCTTCTGATGCCAGCCAGGCAGATCCTAGGTCAACATCTAGCCCATAGAGGAGGTGGAGGCCAGCCCACAAAGCAGAAAATTTAGCCATTTTAGAACAGGGTGCCAATCAGGAGTTCTTTCTTCAGACATCTGAAATATGTCTCCTAGAGCAGGCCTAAAGGGGAATTATAAATTCCCATTTAGTAGGCAATAAAAAATCAGCATTCTTAGGTAATTTTTGTGTGGGAGGTCAGTTGGAGTAAAGACACAGATGATGTCAGGGGTTGAACTGTGTTACTTCTCAGCTCCACTTTCCTCTGACTTTTTCTCAGAAAAAATTAGGGGCTTGGTATTCTTACTCTGGAAAGTTTGAGAATTGCGTAGAACAATAGGAAAAGGTAGGGGTGATTGCAAGGGATAATGTAGTCACATTAGGCTAGAAACAGTATGGGCTGCTCAGCCCTAGAACTGTCAGGTGCTGGGAAGGGCAGTGATGGAAACCCAGAGACAAGGTAGTTTCAAGAAGGTTGTGTGAGAGGAGCTGGGACATGGCTTGTGGACACAGCCAACCTGTGGCACAATTCTAGATAGAGATCTGGAGAAAAACAAACCACCACCAACAGAACATCACTTTACTGTGGCTCTGAGCCCATTCTGTCCAGTGACAGTAGAAAAGACTTCTGTGCATGCATTTGTCAAGAGAGAGATGAGGGGAATCTGGGATAGAACACTTGAGCTTCTGTCCTCTGCTTTTAATGGGTCAGAGAGGATGTGTTAGCTTGGAGTGGTCTCAGTTTATGATCAAAGGTCAGATTCAAGAGGTAAGTAACAGGATATCAGGAAGCAGTATGGATTAAGGATACTCAGGGACAGGTCTTCAGCCAGGTGTAAGTGGCTCATGCCTGTAATCCTAGCTACCCAGGAGGCTGAGATCTGAGGATCATGGTTCAAAGCAAGCCCGGGAAAAAGTCCCAGTAAGACACTTCTCTCCAATTAGCCACTCAAAAACCATAAGTAGTGCTGGGGCTCAAGTGGTAAGCACTAGCCTTGAGCACAAAGGGGCTCATGAACAGCACCCAGGCCCTGAGTTCAAGCCCCATATCAAAAAAAAAGAATAGGTCTTCACACTGATCACTAAGGTAATGTCATGAACTTCCTGATGTCTTGTTATCTATCAGAATCCTATGTAAACACAACAGGGCAAACACACAAACCAGCAGCTTTCTGCTGGCATCAAGCTTTCCCTGCACACACCATTCAATCATGCTTTCTGCAATAGTCTTAGTTCCCAAGGGGCTCCTGGGTACCACAGGAAACCTTGGCCTTGACAGGTCCCCTACCTCCTGCCCCTGAACCCAACAGGAAAACAAAACAAAGAAGCTCATGGAGGTATTCTGTATGGTCTGGCTGAGCCTAAGCAAGATGTCCTGGATAAGCCTCACATGGAGACTTACATCCAATACTGTCTCATCTGAATGGAGAGGCTACTATTTCCTTGACTTAGTCTACATAACACCTGCAGAATTTCACCTCTTGTTTCACATTTGCCTTCTGGAGTCCAGATGCTCCCCTCTGGACTGATCCCTGTAGCCAGAGAATAGAGTGTTCTGATTGTCTAAGCCAGCAGGACAGGGTGGAGTCAGTTCTGATTAGATTGGAGCTGTCTCCTTTCCTGGCCTGTTTCCTAACAAGGACCAGTCTTATCTTTCTGTAGCTCCTACACTCACCAGCCAGTTGCTATCCAACAAATTCAATCTTTCCATCCATGGCAGACCCCTTATTGCCAGCAAAGACCACCATGCCCTGCTTTCTGTATATCCTTTGACATTAGAGCCAGAGCAAGATCTCTCTGGTCCCACAGAAGTTTGCTGGAAGATGCCATCTAGTGGAATGTCAGCTGACCTACTGCTTAAATGAAAAGGCCTAGTGGTGTTTTAAAGCTCAGAAAACAATTGGTGGGACAGTGACCTCTCAAAATGACCATCAAGAGAAATCACTAGGCTATGTCTGGGTCAAGTTCCAGCCTTATTGATTTATTGGCCTGGGATAGAGGGTGAACAACTAGGATTTGTTTTTATTTGTGTGTGCTGGTAGTAGGGCTTGTACTCAGGGTTTAGGCACTGTCCCTTAGCTTTTGTGCTCAAGCTAGCACTCTCTCATCTGAGCCACACCTCCACTTCTGGTTATTCGCTGGTTAAGTGAACATAAGAGTCTCAGAGATTTCCCTGTTCTGCCGAGCTTTGATACACCATCCTCAGTTCCCTGTCCCCTGAGTAGCTAGGATTACAGGTATGAGTTAAGCCACCAGTGCCCCAGGGTTTTTGGCTCTTTTTTTTGCCAGTCCTGGGGCTTGAACTCAGGGACTGGGCACTGTCAAGCTTCTTTTTGCTCAAGGCTATTGCTCTACCACTTGAACCACAGTGCCACTTTTGGCTTTATTTACATAATACTAAGGAATCAAATCCAGGACTTCATTCATGCTAGGCAAGCACTCTAAGGTGGTTCCCAGTCCTATATCCAGGGTTTTTTAAGTCCTTAGCAGATTCTAACATGCAGGACTGGGTCCGGCATAGTATCCAACTCCCTCATTTATAGGGGTGCCCACAGAAGGGAGACACCCTTAAAGAAATTCAGATTGCTAGGAAGATCCTTTTGACTGGCACTCCACATCTAAATTTAATTTGTACTTTGTTCTTCCTCATACTGAAATGAAAAGTAATTTAACAGGCAACACTCTTTTTTCTAAGTTCTGACAATTCTGTGATAGGGCCAAGAGGCTGGTTCTCTTTATGTATCTAATGTCTGCAGCTGACTCTACTGGCTGATGTACCTACCAAATGACACAGTCTATTTATTTGAGATTTGTAGCCTTCTCTGTTTGCTTTTTCAGAGACTAGCCTCCTTGAGGCATCTTACAGTATCTTTTTTTCTTGGTCATTCATGGGGCCTGAACTCTGAGCCTGGGCACTGTCCCTCGGTTCTTCAGCTCAAGGTTAGTGCTCTACCACTTGAGCAGTGCCACTTCCAGCTTTTTCTGCTTATGTGGTATTGAGGATTTGAACCCAGAGCCTCATAAATGCAAGGCAAGCACTCTACTATAAGCCACCTTCCCAGCCCCTCTTGCAGTGTCTTGATTGAATAATTTCCCTTTACAGTTGGCAGGTTTGGTTGATTTAATTGGCATTGTATTTTGGAAATGACAAAGTAGACTCCAGGACACAGAGAGGCAATTCCCTAACTAAAGGTCATTTCAAATACATACCCTGAAAGTCTCTTATTTTTATTCAAAGTAGGAGCTAAAATTCCACTAAATATAGACTCTAGAGTGGTGTTCTCTGTCTGACCCTTTTACTCCCATCCTGCTTTGCAAGACTGTGCCCCAGAAGTTTAAATAAAAGGATTTGAAAGAGGGCTGCGAATGTGGCTCAGTGGTAGAGTGCCTGCCTGGTGTGCATGAAGCCCTGGGTTCAATTCCTCAGTACCATACGTATAGAAAAGGCCAGAAGTGGTGCTATATAGCTCAAGTAGGTAGAGTACTAGCCTTGAGCACAGAGAGGCTCAGGGACAGCCCAGGCCCCAATTTTAAGCCCCAGGACTGGCCAAAAAAAAAAAAAAGAAGACTTGAAAGAGCTGGGACATGGCAGCTCATGCCTGTAACTAGCTACTCAAAAGGCTGAGATCTAAGGATCATGGTTTGAGGCCAGCCTAAACAGGAAGTATGGGAGATGCTTATAACCAATTAACTACCAAACACACCAGAAATGGAGCTGTGGCTCAAGTGGTATAATAGAGTGATAGCCTTGAACAAAAAACCTCAAAGACCTGAGCTTGAACCTGAGTTCAAGTTCCAGGACTGGTGGACATGCACACGCACACCTGTATACACACACACACACACACACACACACACACCAAAGCAGAACCCTAAATGCAATTTGTAAATAAATGATACTAATTCTTAAAAGGTTACCAATTATATGACATGCTATAAATGGAAAATTATATAGCCAGCAAAAAAGTTATATACCCCATAAAAAGATCAGTGCTTGCCACAAGTAGGGTTGGGGAAGGAGGAAGAGGAATAAAGAGGGAAGAATAGAAAGGATTTTTTGTTGTTGTTGTTGATCATGGGGCTTGAACTCAGAGCTCTGTCTGGTTTTTTGGTGGTTAATTGGAGATACCTGTCTTACAAACTTTTCTAACTGGGCTGGCTTTGGACTAGTAGCTGGGATTACAGGTGTAAGCCACTCCCACTGGGAATTATAAGCGAGAGCCACCACCACCTGTCTGTAAAGAATTTTTCTTTTAGGGCAGTGAAACTCTATACAATTCTGCAATGGTGAACATGTCATTACACAATTGTCCAGAGCCAATGAATGCACAACACTAAATGTGAACCCGAATGTTCACTATAAGCTCTGGATAATAACTTGTTAAATAGTGTAGTTAATAATGTAGTAAGATAAGAATCTCACAGACACCCAGTGTTAGTGACTCAAGCCTGTAATCTTAGCTACTCAGGAGGCTGAGATCAGAGGATCAGGGTTCAAAGCCTTCCAGAGCAGAAAAGTCAGTGAGTCTCTTCAATTGATCACAGAAAAGGCCGGAAGTGACTTTCATCAATATTAGTATGCATGCTTTCATGAGTGTGTGTGGGAGGAGGTGTAAAGGAATACAAAACATCTAAGTACCTTCTGCTCCATTTGGTTGGGAACTTAAAATTGCTCTAAAAAATAAAGGCTACTAAAACCAAACAAGAAATAGCAAAATGTGCACATGGTCCTACTCTTGAGGCTTACAGCTCAATGGGAAAGCCCAATGTCAAGTGTTTCACAGCAACCATTAATGGTGTGTCCTTGATAAGGAAGCCAAAGTTAAAAGTACACACAGCAGGGTGTGGTGGCTCATGCCTGTAATCCTAACTACTCAGGAGCCTCTGGTTGGTGGATCTTGGTTTGAACCTGGCCTAGACAAGAAAGTCCAAGAGACTCTTATCTCCAAATAAGCATACATACACACACTCACAAACACACACCAGAAATGGAGCTGTGGCTCAAGTAATAGAGAGCTAGCTGTAAGTGCGTGCATGCACATATGCACACACACACACACACACACACGCACACACACACACACACGCACACACTCACCAGAAATGGAGCTGTGGCTCAAGTAATAAAGAGCTAGCTGTAAGTGCATGCATGCACATATGCACATACACACACACACACACACACACACACAACATAAGAAGTGTAGGAGGAGAGATTATTTTCTTTTGTCCAAGGAGATCAGGATTCTCCAGGAATGTGTTAGTTGAGCTTGGTGAGCCCCAAGAGAGGAGGAGGACTCACTGGAGATCCAAAGACACACATTTTTTCAGGCTTGCTTTTGGCTAAGCAGATCTCTCAGTTTCCAGCCTGGAAATCACACCATTACACTCCTCCTGATTTAGTAGATAAGGAAATGGGGGCTAAAGATTTCTGATGATTAGGTGGGAAACTGGAGACACAGTCTGTGAATAAGCAGTTCATTAAACAATATTAAAACCAAGCCATGCACTGGTGACTCAAGCCTGTCATCAAAGCGACTCAGGAGGCTGAGATCTGAGGATTGTGGTTCAAAGTCAGTCTGGGCAAAAAACCTTATCTTCAATTAACCAGTTAAATAACAACTACAGTGAAAAGCCAGAAATGAAGGTGTGGCTAAGTGGTTGAGCAGAAAACTAAGCAAGAGAGCAAGCCCTAGTACCAGCACACACATAAACACAATCAATCAATCAATCATTTTGACCCATATACAAGTGCCTCTAGCCTGGTGGATCCATTCTTCTTTCACAACCCTTGGCTCAAGGCTTTGGCCTCATTAGCTTGAGGTCCCATGATGAATGGCATTAGCATTGAAGATCCCTAAAAAAGCCAAGGTAAGGACAGATAGTAGGAAAGGTTTTGTATCCTCACCAGGAAGGTTGAAGACCTGCACCTGTTACTTCTCCTCTGGGTGACATTTCCAGTTACTAATAACAAGATGGAAAACTGGAAACACAGTCCATGTATAAGCAGTTTGTTAAAATAAATAAATAAAAAGGGACCTGGACCCTGGTGGCTCATGCCTGTAATCCTAGCTACTCAGGAGACTGAGATCTGAGGACCATGATTAGAAGCTAGATTTATTTTTTATTTTTTTTATTTTTGCCAGTTTTGAACTCTGAGCCTGGGTGCTGTCCCTAAGTTCCTTTTGCTCCAGGATAGGACTCTACCACTTGAGCTACAGCACCACTTCCAGTTTTTTTCTGTGATAAACTGGAGATAAGAGTCTCACAGACTTTTCTGCTCTGGCTGACTTTGAACTGAGTTCCTTAGATCTTAGCCTCCTGAGTAACTAGGATTACAGGTGTGAGCCACCAACAATAGGTAGCTCAAAGTGTAGCTGTGGCTCAAATGATAGAGTGCCAGCTTTGAGCAAAAAACTCAGGGACAGGACAGCACCCAGACCCTGAGTCCAAGTCCCAGAACCAAACAAAAAATAATTAAAAATGGGGTAGCAAGGAGACAGTGGGAGGAGAGAGAGATTCACCATTTATCAGGTATATGTTAGGTGTGAACAGTCCACAGTGTAGGCTAGGAGCAGACAAGGCACCCACCCACGGCAAAACCAATCATCTGTTTTGGAAAGCCCAATGACAATCAAGTAAATGCACAAATATATGAAGCAACCATAGTAAGATAAAAAGTGCAGGTCAGGGTGCTTAAAAGAGTCCTTGTGAATCCAGCACTGGTGGTTCACGCCTCCAGATATAACTATTCAGGAGGTGAGATCTGAGGATCATGATTCGAAGTCAGCCTAGACAAAAACGTCTGTGAAATTCTTTTTTTTTTTTTGCCAGTCATGGTGCCTGAACTCTGGGCCTGGGCACTGTCCCTCAGCTCTTCAGCTCAAGGCTAGTGCTCTACCACTTGTGCCACAGCACCACTTCCAGCTTTTTCTGCTTATGTGGTGCTGAGGAATCGAACCCAGGGCCTCATGCGTGCAAGGCAAGCACTCTACCACTGAGCCACCTTCCCAGCCCCAACGTCTGTGAAATTCTTATCTCAAATTACCTAGCAATAAGTCATAAGTGGGAGCTGTGGCTCAAGTGGTAGAATGCCAGACTTGAGGGGGAAAAAAGCTAAGCAACAGTGCCTAGGTCCTGAGTTCAAATCCCAGAAACACACACACACACACACACATGGTCTCTGTGAAGAGGTGGCATTGAAGCCAAGATCTGTAGGATGAGAGGGAGCCAGCCTTGGGTCAGAGGCAATAGCTAAGGTGAAAGTTTCGGGGCTGCAATGAACTCAGGACCAGGAAGAAGAGGTGTGTGGCTGGTTCTGAGTGAGAAACAGAATGAGGGGAGGTGACATCAGAAACTTGGGGGGCAGCCAAACCCTGGTGGCTCATGCCTATAATTCTAGCTACTCAGGAGGCTGAGATCTGAGGATCAAGGTTCATAGCCAGCCTGGGCAGGAAAGTCCATGAGACTCTTATCTCCAATAAACTCTCAAGAAAAAGCTGGAAGTGATGTTGTGGCTAAAGTTGTAGCACTAGCCTTGAGCTCAAGGACAGAGCCCAAAGCACTGAGTTCAAGCCCCAGTCCTGACACTTCAGCTTCCTGAGTAGCTAACAGCCATCAGGGCTAGATAACACTTTATTATATATTATCTCATTTAATGCCCATGACAGTCCCAATAGGAGAGCTCAGTCCTGAAAGTACCAGTTCTGGTTCAGTTTCAGTCAGTAGTTACTCTGGTTTTTTCCCCCTGGGAGTAGTCTTGTCACTGGGAGGAAGATAAAGGCCCAGAAGGCCCTCCCTCTGCTGGTGCAACCTATATTGTAAAAGTGATGAAAGAGGTCCAAGATTAAAGCTGGATTCTTAGAGCAAAATCTCTATGGTGGGAAGACTGGGCTGGTGTGCAGCTTTGATCAAGTGACCGAGGGAAAATAAAATAAATAAATAAATAAAATAAGACAAAACACCTCAAATCCAATTTCCTTTGGAGTCCTCTAGGGAGCTAGAGGAGGAGAGCAGAAGAGGAGACTCCAAATTGTTTCCTTCTTGTTATGACCTTCATTGCTATACTTTGCTCAAGCAGTAATTACTGAATGTAGTAGTTAAAATGTGCCTTTCCTAGGAAGGTCCTCCGTTTACCTTCCCATGGTTGAGGTGTGTATGAGCTAAAATCCTCAGGTCTCAGCTCTACTTGGGCTGCTTGGCCCAGGGAAGAGGGAGGACCCTTTTGCAAACTCCTGTGCCCAGAAGCAGAGCCAGTTTTCTGATTTTCAATAAAAGGAAGCAGGGTCTGCTAGAGATAAGGGTGTAATAGACTAGAGTGTGAGCTTGTAGTTCACACACTGTAAAGGAGGCTCAAACTGAGAGCTCCTCTGAGGAAAAATCAAGGAACTGGAGAGGAAAGAAGTTCATATTTTATTTAGATCAACCGGCTGTGGTAAAGCTTGCTGAGGCAGAACCACTGATCTACTCCCTGAGAAGATGGAGAGAGCCACACAAAGGTTTAGTTGTACGTGTGTGTGTGTGAGTGTGCATGTGTGCACACATGTGCTAGTGCTGGGGCTTGAACTTAGGGTCTTATGCCCTTGCTTGGCTTTTTCCCCAGGGCAGATGCTCTACCACTTGGGCTAAACCTTCACTTGGAGCTTTTTTGCTAGTTGATTGCAGATAGGAGTCTGTCAGCTTTGTCTGCCCAGGCTGACTTTGAACAGGGATGTTCAGATCTCAGCCTCCTGAGTAGCTACAATTACACTCAGGAGCCATCACGCATCCAGGTTCACCCAAAGGTTTAGATAGAGGAAGAAGTTTCTAGAGAAGAGAAGAGCAAATTTGCAAAAGCTACTCAGGAGGCTGAGATCTGAACATCCCTGTTCAGAGTCAGCCTGGGCAGACAAAGCTGACAGACTGGTCTAGAGCTGGTGGTGGTAAGTCACTAGGGTCAGTGGCCGAGCTGGAAAAGCAGAACATCAAGAGGGCATGTGTGGAATGTGGCAGAGAATAGGGTATCAGGGAAGAAGCAGTTAAGGGATTAGCACTGGAGCAAGGAGTCCAGATTCTCTGTGGTCCAGGAAGTCTTTCTTCAGATTCCTCAGCATCGTGATGCACCCATTAGCAGTCTTGGGTGACTGCATGTTTGTTTAGTATTTCAGCCCAGCCATTTTAACTCCCAGGGCTTGGGGTTCCTGCACGTCCTCCTGGAGCCTGGTACAGGGTCTGGCATATGGGTGCCAGCTGATGCTTTGCCAAATAGGGCTGAATGGAGACAAACCCTGAACCGAAAGTTTGGAGAAGGGCTCCATGCACGGGCTGAGTGTCCAGAGGATGCGTGGTACTGGACCTGCGTGTGGAAGGGGCCCAAGTACAGGTTCGGGTCACCTCCCCACCACTTTGGTAGGGAGAGCAGGCAGGTGTCACAGGGCAGAGGGCACTGAATGAACTCAGTTCTAAACATAAGTGTACACTCACCCAACATCTGGGGTCTTTGATAGGAAGAAACCCAGAGTTCGTGGAACAGTGCACACAGATCACAGCGTGGACCACATTCCATGGCTGAGGACACTAAGATCCCAGGGTCAAAGCAGGTCTTGGTGTTTTCAGGCCTGGGCCAAGGCAAGTGGAAAGCCCCAAACCCCTGCCGTGCATCGGCAGGGCTCCAGCAATAGAAGCAAAGCAGGAGGAGCTCAAATCCCTGGTCTGAAACATGCCCAGCAGACTTGAGGCCAGGATCAGATCCTGGGGTGCACAGGAACAGCACAAAATGCACCCGGTGCACCACCACTCAGCGTGCACCAGTCAGAGCCCAACAACCCAACTCTGGCACTTTCTTATTGCTCCTCCAGGTAGGGGAGCACGGGCGGAGCGGGTTGCACCATTGCGACTCAGGAGGGGGAAGCCCTAACATCGGATGTCAGGGTCACCCCGGGTAGACTGAAACCCTTCACGAGAAGATGGAGGTCGACGTCTACAGGTGTTTGCTAGAAAGTCTGTAAGAGGGTGTTGCAGGCCTGGCTGCTCCACGGTGCCCGACATCGGTGTTGGCGGAGAAGACCCCCCCCCATGGCGGTGACTTAGTGGTAGCATCCGGTTCCCTGGTTGGCGAATGTGGGGCCGGTGCTGCAGCCGCTTGTGCTTGCAGAGTTGCTGCCAAAGCCGCCAGGCGTTCACGTGGATGGGCACGGAGCCTGGAGTGGGTGGAACCGGTAGGGCGCGGCTTACTGTCCCAATGAGGCATAAGGAGAAGTGGCTTCTGCAGGCGGTGGCTCTGGTACTGGTGGCCCTAGTCTTCCTGCCGAACATGGGGCTGTGGGCTCTGTACCACGTGCAGCAGCCAAAAGGCATGCCCGGGAGGTCGGGAGCAGCATGGTCTCCACGGTGGGACAGGTGAGTGCCTTGGGTGTGGTGGGGCTAGGTGGGGCCATCTGATTTCACTTCAAACCTTAAGCTCCTTCTCTCTCCTCCTCCTCCTGTCGGTGTCCTCAGAGGCAGCCCCTGAAGACTCTGCACTTTTTTCCATTCCTCCCCGACCCAGATGGGGTAAATTGAGGCTCCAAGGACAGGGATTTGTCCACTAAGCAGAGTCAGAATTAGAACCCAGGGCCCTTAGTGCCCATTATGAAACTCTTATTTCTATTTTCCATACTTTACAGTTTGCCTGCCTTTCCGTTGCCCTCTCCTGTCCTCTGACCTTGTTCTCTTTCTGGGTAGTACCCTGTTTGCACAAGCCTGTATCCCCAGGGTGTGATTCTTTCTGTAGGACCGGTTCCCCCATCACTTCTGCTCCCCTCCCTCACCCCCACCTGCTGATCCTGCTGTTTTTACTCAGGTCAGTCCCTTTCATGTTTTGCCATTTGCACAGGGACCCCTGGAACTCCCTGCCCCTTTTACCTATTCTTTACTTGTCCTATTTCTGTCTCAGATCCTGTGAATTCCTTGGGGAGTGAGTGCAAAGATCCTCTTGGAGCTTTTGGTCCCTTGGATGGGGTGAAAGGTCAATTTCTGGTTCTTGAGGAACTTGCCACCTTTGATCCTCTAGGAGTATAGAGGTGTCCAGGTAGAGGGATCCCCAAAATTTCCCAGAGCGCTGTCCCCTGAGGGCAGAATGCCACATACATTCCTTCTCTACTTCTTTCTGATAGGATGTGCTATTTCTTGCAGCCCGAACTGTGATAATAATTGTTTTTGCCTTTTTGAAACTCACTCATGTCTCACGTATGTGTACCTGCATATGGAATAAATGATGATTTTTCTTCATGTGCATGTGTGTGCATGTTCAGATCGTGGCTCTTGAACTCAGGCCCTGGGTGTTGTCCTTTAGTTGTTTTTCACTCATGGCTGGTATTCTACCACCTAATCCACAGCTCCACTTCTGGCTTTTTGGTGGTTCATTAAAGATAAGAGTCCTACAGACTTTCCTGGGTGGGCTGGCTTAGAACTAGGATTCTTAGATCTCAGCTTCCTGAGTAGCTAGAATTACAGGTGTGAGTTACCAGCTCCTGGCTTGGATTTACATTTTCCTGCACAATCACATCACTCTACCTCTCTCACCTCCTGGCAAATCTATGCATGCTTGAATTGCTTTGTATATTGGGACATTTCAGATTTGCTTAGGGGATTTTTGTGGTCCCATGGGAAGTGGATAATGTTCATATCAGGGTTGGCTGCCCTCAAGGGAAGAGGCTGACTTTTTGAGGTTGATTGGTTTTCCTTTCTCCTCAGTGTCAGGCCATTGCCTGGCCTTTCTGGTATCTTGAGCGCAGACAGTTCTTTGCCACAGGGCGGATCAATTGGAGCTTAGCAATTACCCTAGTTAATTGTTGCAAACCATCCAAGAGGAGTTGGCTTGATCTTTCTGGTACATCTTAACTGTTCAGAAACTAAGGAAAGTTAGCAAGGTCCTTTCCTAAACCCTGAGTTCAAACCCTGATAGCCTGCCCAGCCTTTTCCCCCTTAAATTCTGTGTCTTGTATGTTTTCCTTTCTTGAAATCTCCTTCAATTCCTATCTTGTACCAGTATCAGGGAGAAGAGGCCAGGGCTGTGTTTGGCTTTGTCATTAACTTGCTGTATGTGCTTATCATCCACCAACTCCTTCTCTTGGTTGAGTTGCCAGCATTCTGTGATGTGATCAGTGAGTGGACACAGGTCTACTGCTTTTTCCTGTGGTATTGTCCCTGACAGCGTCCCTAGGTTCAGGGGTTCTATATTGGCAAAGCCCCAGGCAAAGGGGGTGTGTCCTGCCCAAGTGCACGTCTCCTGTGGAATAGCTGTGACCAGGTCTAAAAGAGCTCTTGACAGTCTGCCTTTTCCTAAAGAAAGCTGTCATATTTCAGTTGAGGCAGGTACCAAAGAAGTTCTGATTTTCATTTCCTATAGACTTAGATGTGTAGAGAGAAGGTCAAAGTTAACTGCCAGTTTGGCCTGAGCTTTCAAAGAAAAGTACTCACATGTACAAGAAGGAATAAAGCAGTCTTTGGGGCAGAAAGAGAGGAGAGCAACAGCTGGATGGATGCTCCTTGGAACACACCTGCAGTGTGTGGATAGCTCAGGGGGCAGGTTTTATTCCTGTTTAATTTCTTTTTCTCTGGAATAGCATAAAGAGGAGGAGGAGGAGGAAGTGGGGAATGGGATTGGTGTTTCAAGGGTTGTCAACTGGCTGTTCTTCCTTTACAGAAAATTTCTCCTTCCTGGGTGCAGCAGAAGAGCTCTTTTGCAATGATAGGCTTTTCTAGGTGCTATAAGGTTCAGCATTCAGCTGCTGCCTTTCAGGAAGATCCTGCCAAATTTCCACACAGCCCTTTTGTGTTCTACTCTCTTTGCAGAGGAAGAGCCCTGGGCTTGGCCTTCCCAGTTAGTTCCTTGTTTGAATGGCAGTTGGCCTTGAAGGAAGAGGCTGACTTTCTTCCAGTCTTCATTCCACACTATCCCTGTGCATGCATGCAACGCATCAGGCTGCTGTCTGGGAAATCTGCTATCTGAAGCACTCTGCGCTGTTATGAATGGTTGACCAGTTGGTTCTAAGCTCAGTTTGTCACTCTGGTAATTGTTGAGAACCTTCCCACAATACCTCCTCATTGATCTTCCTCGTAGAAGTAACCACAGAGGCTCTGGAGGGAAGTCTTGACAGGACTTTTGTCCAAAAAAAATTAGGTTCCTTGTGGATTTGAGAGAAGTTTATCTGAGGGCAATGAACCCACTATTTGAACAGTCCTCTTTAACTCTTTGATTCTTCCACTGAAGATTAAAAGAGCACTTAGCTGTCATTTGCTAGAATGTAAGTCACAGAACTGCCACCTAGTTCATCCTGAGTGTGACTCTGGAGCTAGGCAGGACATCTGATTTATAAAGGACACATAATGGTCACATCTGAATTTGTTGTGGCCACACCTTTCTCTACCCATACCCTAGATAAGGCCTATCCCAGGCCCAGATGCCCTCTCTCTGCTCTTTTCTAGCTCTTTCTCAGCTCTTTCCTTCCCTTCTCCTTCCCAGTTCCCTTCTCTTTCCTAGCTCTCTCTTTTCCACCTTACCCAGATGCTCTCTTTTCTAGCTCTTTTCTCTCTCTTTCCCAGCTCTCTCTTTCCCAGGCCTTTCCCAGCCATGTGGAGGTCCATCGTGGCCTGGTGCCAGCCAGAACAATGAATAATCCTACCCCTTACCTGAAAAAATAAATAAAGGACACATAATGCTTCTAGGGTTTCTGAATTCATGTGGTCAGACAGCTGGCTTCTCAGAAAGCTGCAAACCAAGTAGGAAAGCCAGCCGTGACGCCATCTTTCTTTTTCTTTTAATTTGTGGCTTGCTCTCATTACTATCACCCCTGCTTATCTGCCTAACACTTGGTTTAATTCTAGAATCTGTTTCATATTTCAGGCGTGGGAACTGGTTATTAAAAGCCCACATTAGGAAACTTGATGCGGTCCCTTCCTACTTCTGAGCCATAATCTCTGGTGAGAACTGACTTAATTGGATAATAGCTTCAGTGGAATGGAAATTGGTGGGATAATGGAGTACCAATGACTTTAATTTTCAAGGATCAGGAGTTTCCCTCATATCAGAGCTGAACTTTATTTTTATCACATGCAAAAATTAATACTTTCCTCTTCACCCCGCCTCCCTACTTCCTTTCATTCTTCTCAGCAAAATCGCACCCATCAGAAAGTTAAGTGCTTGGAAATGTAGCCTGGAATGATTTCTGTAATTTTCTTCATAGGGGCTGGTGGCCTTAGATTGCTAATCTCTGCCTGCTTAGTGTGGTGAAATCTGATGTCACTTGGGAAGCGCTGTTGATTTAGCCAAGCAAATCTCTGTGTGTTGTTGTTTTTCTTGGCTTGCTTCTACCAAGGAGCCCCACTGATGATAGTCTGGGGAGAGAGGCCTGGTTTCTGGTCTTCTTTCCTGCACTAAACTCCCTCAGTGACCTTAGGAAAGTGGTTTAACTACTCTGGACTTGGATTACTCCTTTGTGAAGTTAGTTTAAATTCCAAAGGAGGAAAGGCGAAAATGTATTAGAATGGTGTTTCCTCTCCTGTGGTCAAGACAGATATTATTAATCCATCTCTCTCCTCCCATGGCTAGAACAGACATTACTAATTAATTCTACTAAGCCTGGAATCAGCTGGTCTCAAACTAGTTCTCAATACTGCTGCTCAAGTGAAGTTAATGATGGAGTAATTCTGGTGAGGTAAGAAATAGATATTTTTGACACAGGGGAACAAACTCAGTGGTAGTACTCACTAGACCATATGTGGCAAATGAACTATACAAGTTTTGGATGGGAAAGGGAAGGAAAAACTGGGAGAAGGTGAGAGATGGAGTGATATTGCTAAAAATAATCGTACTTTTTTTTCCAACTAAAATAATTATAGCCCCTCTGCACATCACCTTTATACTAACAATAATTATTTTAAATGACATAGGTCTTTGTTAGGACTTTCTATCTCTAAGGTCCTGTGGTTCTGAGTTTAGCAGCACATATTGGAAAGCTTTGGACTTTAAGACTTCGAATGTAATCTTTGAGGAGGCCCTAACTTGAGAGCTTGTTCATATTGTAATACCATCTCTCAGGTTTTGGTCTAAAGTTGTTCAGCCTTTAATCTGTTGGCTCTGGTGTGAGATAACAGATAAGGGAATCAATAATGGAAAAGCAAAGGCTTATTGAAAAGATAACCATGTAGTAATGATTAGGTAACCATTTAATTATTTCTTGTCCACAGTCAGCTGTTATATTGAGATGGCATCAAGAATATCATCACTGTGTAAAGAAATACCTGGAGGTGAACTTGGCAGCTGGAAATATGTCCTGTACTACCTAATTTTCCCTAATGATATTTGAGTTGTGTGAGCCAGTTGTGTGCATGTCTTATGTATTTTGCATATACCTGACCTTTGCATCTTATATTTGGGTCCTAGTCAGAAAGAGAAAGACTTAAATGAGACTTCTGCTTCTCCAACAACCACAATGGCATGGGGAATGGAGGTAGCTTATCTAGCCTTTGTAGCATGTACAATTTAATGGGGAAAGGATGTAGCCTGTTGCGGTTCCTGTGGCTAAGAAGTGCATCATGACCTCAGTAGGTGGAGATGTCTTGACACTGTGTTCTTTAAGTACATAGCACATGGTGTGGCACTTGGAAAACTGGATTTTTGCTGAGTGAGTGTTAAAGTGGGAGGGAGGTGCTTGAGAAGTCACTAGTCCATTATGGAAATAGGCAGCAAAAGGGACATCACATGCTCGAGTTCTCACAGGAGGAATGCAGACATGAACACAGTGCTCTCCAAGTCCTCTGTGTTCTGCTGCAAAGACTTTCTTCCCTCCACATACTAGATCCATGTCTACTGTTATTTCCCTCATGAGTCAAATTAGCATGCCTCAGTTTTGGTAGCCAGTACCGAATTACACCATTTGGCTGCTAGAACCTCCCCACTCAACACACAACACACACACACACACACACACACACACACACACACACACACACACTCACACACACACTCACACACACACACACACACACACACACACACACACACACACACACACACACACACACAGTCTTGGAGCTTATACTCAGGGCTTGGGAGCTGTCCCTGAGATGTATCGCTCAAGGCCAGTTGTGTACCATATGAGCCACATCTCTGTTTCCCACTGGGTTCCCTCCCCGCTTTGGTACTTAATTGGGCATCAGAGTTTCATGGTCTTCTTGCATGGGCTGGCCTTAAACCATGCATGATCATGAGATCTTTTTTTTTTTTTTTAATGATCATGAGATCTTAGCCTCCTGAGTAGCTAGTGATACCTGACTATTTTTGCAGATCCATTTTTGTAAATTTTCTTTCCAGCCTTTTACTTAATATTATTTTTGATGGTACTGGGGTTTGAATTCAGTGCCATGCATTTGCTCACTTGCTTGCTTCATCCACGCCTCCAGCTTGCAGTCTCTCTCTCTCTTTCTCTCTCTCTCTCTCTCTCTCGCTTGCTCTCTCACTCACTCGATCAATCCTTTTCTTTCTCTCTGGTTATTTTTATATGTATTTTATTATTAAAATACTGTATAGGGGGATTACAGTTACATAAAGAAGGTAATGAGTACATTTCCTATCCAGTATTGTTGTTACCTCCTTCTTTGTTTATCCCCTGCCGTCCCTTCCCTCCCCACCTCCCTCAGCTACCCCCCATCTTCCTCTACTCCCCCCAACGGAGTTGTTAAGTGTCTTTTACATCTCATTGTTACAATGGGTCAACCTGTATCCTTATTTAAGCATTTTCTTATTTCCCTTACCTCCCCAAATTACAAAAATGTATATACAAAATGCAGGGCACTGGAATCAAATACAGTGAAAACGGCGGGGGGGGGGGGGGAGGGAGAACAAAAAAACATAGTACATTATAAATATATTAATAACAATAGCAAGAAAGGAAAAACCACTGTGTCCCTATTTTGGGGTTCCTTTCACTTAACATCCTCTTATATGGTCATATGTACATAGCTTTTGACCTTTTCTGCTTGTTCTAGACATATACTAGTTATTGCAAATAAGGGAAACCATAGGACCTATGTATCTTTGGGCCTGGATTACCTCACTTAATGAATTACCTCACTTAATAAATTTTTTCCAAGTCTTCCATTTCCTAACAAATGGGGGCAATGTCATTCTTTCTGATGGAGACATAGAATTCCATTGTGTGTGTACACACACACACACACACACACACACACACACACACACACACACACACATATCACATTTTCTTGATCCACTCATCTACTGAGGGGCATCTGTGTTGGCTCCATATCTTAGCTATGTAAATAATGCTGTGATAAACATAGTTGTGCTGTTTGCTGGTTATTTTCTGAAATGAGGGTTCATGAGTGTTTCTACCCTTGCTAGCCTTAAACTGTGATCCTCCTACTCTCAGTCACCTGAGTTGCTAGAATTATAGGCACTTGGCCTGTAATTTTAAAAAAATGTGGTTATATTGAGGATTAAACTTGGGGCTTTGCCCTTGCTAGGTAAGAACTTACCACTTACTCCATGCCTCTAGCCTTATTTTGTATTGGTTATTCTTAAGGTAGGATCTCATTTTATGCCTGCGCTGTGAACCTGCTGCTTCCTATGTCACTGGGAAAGATAGATATGTGCCATTGTGATTCTTCCATGGCTAAGATATCAAGCATGCCCCACTGCTTCAAGTCATTAGTTGAGATGAAGTCTCTCAGATTTCTTGTGTTTGTTTTTTGACTGAGGCTGGCCTCAGACTCTGATCCTTCAGTCTTTACCTCCTCAGTTGCTAGGATTACAGGCCTGAATCACCATGCCTGGATTACTTTTAAAGTAAGGGAAAGTAAAATAACCTGAAATTAGAATAACCTGAAGGGATTCAAGAGGAAAGTAGAGAAAGTAAATCACACGTGCCATGTGGCGCTGTCGCTGCTATGCATGGAAAGTAGGGCCACTTCACTATCAGGTGCAACTAGTGAATTGAGCCAGGCAGGCTTAAATGAGTAAGAAGACACACAAGGTCTAGTTGGCTTCAGGTATGGTATGATCTGGAAGTTTGTAGTACTGTCAGGGCATGGGCTTCTTCTAAGTTCTCTTGGTTCTGCCTTTATATTAGACTGAACACTCTGTACTCCCCATGCCCCTCCATACCTTGGTGGTAAAATATGATAACACTTTTTGACCTTATATCCATACCCAGACCCTAGAGGAGAGAATCTATCTCTGTTGCCTCTGTAGAAAAGACATCTTAGCATGATCTGTTTAAATCTTTTATTTTATCTTTATTGTGAAAATACTACAGAGGGGTTACAATTACATGGGCAAGGTAATGAGTACATTTATTACCAAGCTTTCTTGCCTCCTCCTTTGTTTCTCCTTCCCATCCCTTCCCATCTCCCCCGGCTCCGCCATCCCCCCACGCCAAAGTTGTAAAGTTCATTTTTTGACATAACATCTTGTACAATCTTATTGGTCCACTTTGGATCTGATGTGTTTATTATGATAGGATTCATTCACAATCACTAGTCAGGAAGATGGGCTGTGCTGGGTGACATCCTACTTAGAGCTACGGATGGGATTGGGCCACCTCAGTCATATGGAAAGAGCATTTACACAGAGAAGAAGCTGGCTACTCCTGCTTGTGGTGGTGGGAAAGATAGTTGAGAAGAGGCTGACAGATGTCCATGTCAGAGCCCTGCTGACATCGTGGGGATTAAACTTGACCCTCAAAATGCCACCACTTTGCCACTCTGGCCCTGTCTTTGTGTTGTGTCACGACCACCTCGACCAGCAAGGAAGACGCGACACCGAGCTCTTCTCTCTGCAGTTTATTCAGGACCTTTGAGTAATCTTCTGACCCCAACCCCGGGGAGAATTCCCCACAGCCTTAAGTACCCGATGGGTAGCCAACCCTGATACGCCACGTGGGATCCACCAATAGGCTCAGGTGCGCGGAAGCAAGCCAGATTCTTTGCCTTAGCCATATAAGGAGTTGTTTACCACAGAGAGCACTCGCCATCGGGAAGGCAGAGGGCGGAAGCCTGCGCCATCTTCCAGGTGCGGCCTCTCGCAGCTCTCTACAGTGGAGCACTGAACCTGTATCCTGTAGATCAGCACTCTCTGACACCACTGGGCTGAGGTGCTAATGGCATGGGCCTCAGTTTCTCACTGGGGAGAGCTTGAGTGTTAGGATTGCCAGCCTTGTTGCCTCAAGATGATTAGTTGAAAGCTGCCTTCATTGAGAATTTTCTTGTCAGTTCTGTGGCTGCTTTCCTCTCCCTGCTCTGAGAGCTGCTCCTCTCTCATGTGCATGCAAAGTCAGCTCACTGAAAATCTCTTGAGCTGAAAAAGAGCTTCTGTCTCTCCAACTTCCCCTGCTCTTCCTAGCATGAGGAGGTAGACTGTTCATACTTTGGAAGCTAGAGGAAGCTAAACAATTCCACTTGCTGTGGGGGGGGGGTGTATTTATGCATGTGTAGCTGGTTCTGCATGTGGCTCTCTTTCTCACTCTGATCTATCCATGCTTTCTGTTTGCTGCCCTCTGCTGAATAGAGATAGGAGAAGGAAGGGGGAAACAAAAAGCAGCCCCAGTTTTTCTTCTTGTTCTTGGGTTTTTAAGAAGTTGAAGCTGTGAATGCTGAATTTTCCTCAGCTTCCTTAGATGATGGAAGACACAACATAAAATACTACTTGTAAGAGTCTTAATGAGGAGGATATATGTAGTAATAACTGGCTGCCATTCATTTAGCCCATCACTTTTGTTTTTTTTTTTGGTCAGTGGTGGGGCTTGAACTCTGGGCCTGGGCACTGTCCCTCATCTCTTCAGCTCAAGGCTAGTGCTCTACCAGTTGATCCACAGCCCACTTTCTGATTTCTGGTGGTTAATTGGAGGTAAGAGTCTCACAGGCTTTCCTGCCCTGGCTGGATTTGAACCATGATCCTCAGATCTCAGCTTCCTGAGTAGCTAGGATTATAGGCATGAGCCACTGTGCCTGGCTTGTGTGGTTGCCGTGTTTGACTGAGTTCAGGAGGCCAGGCATTTAACCTCCCTGGACCCTCTGTTTCCTGGCCTGTAAATAGAGCTTTACCTGTCTCCCATACCAGCAGAATACAGCTAAAATGGGGCTTGTCAGAGCCAGAAGCCAATGACTCATGCCTGTAATCCTAGTTACTCAGGAGGCTGAGATCTGAGGATATGGTTCAAAATTTGGGAGACTCTTATCTCCAATGAACCACCAAAAAGCTAGATGTGGAGCTGTGGCTTAAGTAATAGAGCACTATCCTTGAGCACAAAAACTCAGGGCCAGCGCTCAGTCAAACCCCTGTGTTCAAGCCCCTGGATTATCATAGGAAAAAAAGAATAGGGCGGGTCTTGTTCATTTTTTGACCCATATCTCTTTCTACCTGGGGGCAGCTGTCACGTGCTGTGGCAAGGGGTGAGTCATCCTTTATCTGCGGTGAGCTGTAGGAAGAGGGTCTTCCAGAGGTGTCGTTCCATGGGTCTGGGTACTCCTGCCTGTTTCTCCCTCCTTCATGCAGTCTCCTCCCTCTGTTCTCTGCTTTCCCCTGGCAGTGGGCAAGGCAGGGGACTGCTTCTGCCACCAAAGCACTGTCAGGGAACAATAGTCCACATTAAGAAGGGCTGCCAGGCACCATGCCAGAGGTATTAAAGGGACATTTGATGACTTTTAATGTGAATCATCAGGTTTTGTACTCTTTCTCTCTGTAGCAGATAAAGGGCAGGAAAGTCCAGGTATGGATTTCTTCCCCCAGCCTTGTGGGGTTCTCCTTATGGTGTTAATGTGCCTCTTTGACCCCAACCCTGCTTTCAACAATCTCATCTCTCTGTGACATTCCCAATTGGTGTTGGGCTGTGTGTATGTGTGGTTGTGTGTGGTGGCTATAAGACACCATTTTGGGGTCCGGTCATGGAGCCTGAACTCTGGGCCTGGGCGCTGTCCCTCAGCTCTTCAGCTCAAGGCTAGCACTCTACCACTTAAGCCACAGCACCACTTCCAGCTTTTTTTTCCTGCTTATGTTGTGCTGAGGAATCAAACCCAGGGCCTCATGCATGCAAGGCAAGAGCTCTACCACTGAGCCACCTTCCCAGCCCCTAAGACACCATTTTAGAACACACAATTGCTGCACTCCTTGTCCTGTCCCTCCTTCTCCCTTCCACCCTCCTCCCTCTCCTCTTTGTGCCAGTCCTGGGACTTGAACTCAGGGTCTTGGCACTGTCCCTGAGCTTCCTTTTATTCAAGACTAGCACTCTACCACTCGAGCCACAACATCTCTTCTGACTGTTTCTGTTTCTGTGGTACTGAGGAATCAAACCTAGGGCTTCATGTATGCTAGGCAAGCACTCTACCACTAAGCCACATTCCCAGCCCTGTCAAATCTCTCTTAACCTTTTCCCTGTCAGATGGGCAGCCATCTTTGATTTGAATACACCCCAGTGGGGGGATCTCACTCAGTTTAGCTCAGCAGGGCTTAGGTAATCTGCTGTGGCCCACAGTGACTTAGAGGGTCTTCATCATTTCTGTCTCCTTCTGTATCTTTCCTGGCAGGTAGAATTCATCTATGTCTTTTGGAAATGTTTATAGAATGTAATTTGTACAGCATAGTGGCATGGATGTTATGGTGGGTTTGTCATTTTCCTAAGGCCTTCCCAGGAGTGAAGTAATGTTGAAGGAGTCCTCTCAGCAGGACAGCCCCTAGGTGAGCCTATGGCTAGGGAGAAAGGATTCCCAAGATTTACTCTCTGAACCTTACACTTCTTTTGTCTCTGGCAGCTCTAGTTCCAAATATAACCAGTGTGTTGTCTGTGATCATGTAGTTCAGAGCCTAATATATGGTTTTGTAGATAATACAGTCTCCAGTATAGCCACTCGCTTCTGCCACTGTAGTATGTATATAACCACACACAGTACATTCATCACCTGAATATGCTGTGTTTCAATAAAGCTTTATTTGCCAACCCCTATTCTGATTTCTTCCTGGTAGAAGTCCTGCATTGTGAGGTGGGGGCCATCCTGAACTATTTGACTCTGGGTAGACCCTTGACCTGGCAGAGCCTCTGTGTCCTTATCTGTATGTTGTGTGACTTGGGAGAGTGAGTTCTAATGTTCCTGCTTTAGCCCTGGGATCTCAGTGAAGCTCTGAGTTCTCTACTGCATCTGGCCCAAACCTTGATTCTGACTCCGCCCATTTCCCTCCTCTTACCCTATCCTAGCTTTCCTGGATCCCTGCTCAACGCTCCTAGCTCTTCTCCCCACTTCTGCTGGAATCTCAGTCCATTTTTAACACCCAGCCAGAGAATGCATTTATGAGTAAAATCAGAGGCTCCTATCTCTTTTCTAGAATTCATTAGTGCCTTGCAGCTACTGCTCAAGTTCAAGCTCCTGCCTTGTCTGGCCCTTTTGTACCCCTCCAGCTTCATTTTGTGTGTGTTGGTTGTGTTCACCATCACACTCCAGCCTGTTGGCTGTCTTACACAGGGGGCTCACTTCCTACCTTAGGTTTTTGCTCAGAGAATGAATGAATGCTCTTCCTAACAACTTTGACTTAGTTCTCTTCACCTTTGAGGTTTCATTTCTAATGTCACCTCAGACAGCCATTTTTTTTTTCTGGTCGTGGGGCTTGAACTCTGGGCCTGGGTGCTGTCCCTCAGCTCTTCAGCTCAAAGCTAGTGCTCTACCACTTGAGCCACAGTGCCACTTCTGGCTTTTTTTCTTTTTGCTTATGAGGTGCTGAGGAATTGAACCCAGGGCCTCAGGAATGCAAGGCAAGTGCTCTACCACTGATCCACCTTCCCAGCCCCCTCAGACAGCCTTTGGTGTTGTTATTGTTAGCTTTTTTTGTTTTCATCCTGGGTCCTGAACATTTTTGCTCAAGGCTGGTACTCTTCCACTTGAACTACCAATCCCATGCTGGCTTTTTTGGTGGTTAATTGAAGATAAGAGCCTCATGGGCTTTTCCTGTCTGGGTGATCCCTTAGATTGCAGCCTCCTGAGTAACTAGGATTACAGAAACAAGCCACGGGCATCTGTTTTGATAGGCATCTCTTAGAGCTGAGATCTAGAAATTCCCTTATCACTCAGCAACATATCTGTGAATGATCCACTGACTAGAATCTGCTTGCTTGTTGGTTTACTTGTTTGTTTTACTGCTTCATTAGATCGTGAGCACCATAAGATTCAGGACCTCATCTGTCTTATGAACTGATTCTTCCAAAGACAAGCACGTAGTAGCACTCAGTATCTTGACTGTTGTGTTCCTGCTGAGATTCCATGTGTGTGTGTGTGTGTGTGTGTGTGTGTGTGTGTGTGTGTGTGTGTGTTTATTGGTGTTGGGGCTTGAACACAGGGCCTAGGCACTGTCCTTAGCATTTCTTTCTTTTTTTGTAAGTCGTGGGGCTTGAACTCTGGGCCTGGGCACTGTCCTTCAGCTCTTCAGCTCAAGGCAAGTACTCTATCACTTAAACCACACTGCTACTTCTGGTTTTCTGGTGGTTAATTGAAGATGAGAGTCTTACAAACTTTCCTTCCCAGGCTGGCTTTGAATTACGATCCTCAAATCTCAACCCCCTGAGCAGCTAGGATTACAGGCATGAGCCACCGGCTCCTGGTTGCCTTTAGCATTTCTTGCTTAAGACTGTGAATCTACCATTTGAGCCATACTCTACTTTTGGCTTTTTCGTGATTAATTGGAGGTAAAAGTCTAATGGACTTGTCTTCCCTATCTGGTTTTGAATCTCTATCCTCGGATCTCAGCATCTTGAATAGCTAGGGTTATAGGCTTGAGCAATGGATGCCGGGCATCCAGGACTCTTTATCTGCTGCTGTTCCCTTGTATGTCATTTGGAAGTCTTTCTGCTCTTGGTGCTAGGAGACACTGTACACATTCTCCCTCAGGAGGCTGCATTCTTGTGCTTCCATTTCCTCAGGTAAGATCAGATACCTCAGAAGGATGAGCTTCCTGGAAGAGCAGCTGGTTCCTGGCCTGAACTGATTGACTTCCTCTTAAACTGTCCATTAGCATCAATCTGTCCATCCCCTTTGCCTACATGGCTTTGTGGGTGGTGTCTCTGAGTGAGGATCTGTCTAGTTCTCTCCCTTCAAATGGTCTTTTAAGACCATTTTTTACCACCATAATAAAGATGATGTATAGAGGGTTACAATTTCATAATTCAGATGGTCTTTTTAAGCACAAAAGAGTCTCTTTGGGGTAAGATTTTGTTCTTGGAAATGTGGGCCTCTGTTTACTGTCTTGGGGGGAAGGTGTTTGCTGCAGTTAGGGTGAAGGTCCTGTGGGACCAGAGGTAGGTCTCTTAAGGAGAAAGGCTGCATCCCAGTGACTCAGTCTTTCCTTAGGCCCCATGAAGGGGTAAACAGATTCACAGATGGAATTGTTTCTTCAAATAAGATCTGTTATACCAGTGGCCCACACATGCAATCATAGTTACTCAGGAGGCTGAGATCTGAGGATCACAGTTCAAAGCCTGGTCAGGTAGCAATGTCCAGTTAGTGTCCAGTTAACACCAAAAAGTCTGAGTGAAAACACTAAGGGACAGCTCCCAGGCCCTGAACTAAAGCTGCAGTAGCAGCACGACACACACACATACACACACAAAGTAACAACCTGTTAAAATTCTAAGACTCAATCCTCAGAATATGACTTTAGTTGGAAACAGGGTGATTGTAAATAACATGGTTAAAGGGTGTTCCTGCTGGAATAGAGTGGGGCCTTAATCCTACACTACTTTGTTGGAAAGACTACCCCTGCAAAGACGAAGTCAGAGATTGGGGTTATGCTTCTTTTTTTGGGGGGGGGGGTCCGGTCATGGGGCCTGAACTCTGGACCTGGGCACTGTCCCTCAGCTCTTCAGCTCAAGGCTAGCGCTCTACCACTTGAGCCATAGCGTCACTTCCTGCTTTTTTCTTTTTTTTGCTTATGTGGTGCTGAGGAATTGAACCCAGGGCCTCATGCATGCAAGGCAAGCGCTCTACCTCTGAGCCACCTTCCCAGCCCCGGGTTATGCTACTTTTGGCCAAAGCACACCAAGGGATCCCAGAGGTAGGGATAACTGTCTTGATCTCTTCTAGCTCCTTCTGTTCCTTTTTTAATTCTTACAAATGATCCTTCCTTCCATGGAGGATTAACAAATCCCACTGCCCATATGTGTTCTTTAACTAAAGCCACTCTCCTGATTAAGAGATCTCCATCAACATCATTGTCTGAATATGTGGTCCTTGTGTTTTGTCACTCCACTACAATGTCTCTCAGTTTGATCTGAGTTCCATCTACATTGACACCAACAGTTTTGTTCTGGATCCAAACTAAATTTGGGGGAGTTCTGTGTGGTAGTTACAAAAAACCACTCCCAGGGCTGGGAATGTGGCTTAGTGGTAGAGTGCTTGCCCAGCATGCATGAAGCCCTGGATTCCTCAGTACACATAAAGACAAAGAGCCAGAAGTGTTGCTGAGACTCATGTGGTAGAGTGCTAGCCTTAAGCAAAAGAAGCTCAGGGACAGCACCTAGGCCAAGTTCAAGCCCGAGGACTGGCAAAAAGAAAGAAAGAAACAAACCCAAACACTCTCAGTGTAACAGGGAACACAAATGAGTTGACAGCGCTGTAGCATGCAAGGCAGGACATAGAATAATTCCCCCTGGAAGAGGAGACCAGTGGAATGTTTTACCAAGAAGAGATTATGCTGTGGAGATCTGAAAAGGCTTCTGCAAGTGATAAGATTTTTTTTTTTGTTATTGTTGTTTTTGATGCAAATACTGAGGTTTGAATGTAGGCTCTGAGTGCTGTCCCTTAACTTTTTTGCTCAAGGCTGGTGCTGTGCCACAGCTTCATTTCTGGTTATGTGGTGGTTCATTTGAGAAAAGAGTCTCATAGACTTTCCTGCCAAGGCTGGCTTTGAATCAAGACCCTCAGATCTCAGCCTACTAAGTAGCTAGGATTACAGGCATGAGCCACTTGTGCCTGGCTAAAGTAGTGAGTAAATTTTAAGGTAGTCCTTAAGAAGATCAAGACTGTAGTCATGTGTATGCAGTATGACTAGGCCTCTCACGTGGTAAGAGGGGGCCTATACCAGCTATAACGGGTGAGGCAGAGTCACTGAACGTTCTGTTACTATATGCTAGAGAGTAATTGCAGTGGTGGGTAAGGGACCAGTCACAGTGCTTTGATGACTGGGCTATAGAAGCTGGACTTCAGGAGGCAGGGAGGCAGGAGGCAGTGAGGGAAGGTTTTTTGTTTTGTTTTGTTTTTGTTTTTGTGTGTGTGTCGATGTGTGTGTTTTAATCATCCCCCATATTGGTATTTATTACATAAACAACATTTCTAGCCAAAACAAGTAACAACTTCAGTAACTGAATTCCCAATGACCCATTAGCCAACCCAGAAAACAAAAAAGCCATAATGACAAGAAGAAATAAAATTAAAATTGAAAAGCACCTTTTCCTTGTTGTATTTAGTGTTTCAACTGAAACCCAAAGCTAATATTAGATGTAAAATCCACTTGCAGGATTCTTGTGGCTGTGGGTAGTTGTAAGCCTAGGATGAGGGAAGCACAGATGTCTCAAGAAGGTAAGTGAAGGAACATGAAGGAAGCATGGAGCCAGGGAGAGCAGCAGCTGATGCTAAAAGAGAATGGATCCTTTCATTCATCTACTGTGCCCACCTGCAGGTATCCAGATGCCAAATAATCTGCAACGTCTGAGCTCAGGATATTCATCATATATAATAGTTATTGCTGGTGCAGTACTAAGTACTCTCTATATTATTGTTCTTTTTCTCTAGGGGGCTGGGGGTTCTGAGGTTTGGACTCTGATAGGCTGGTGCTCTGCCAAATGAACCATGTCTGCAGACCTGTTTTTTTACTGATTGTTTTTTATGATAGGATTTCACTTCCTGCCTGAGTGAATACCTGAATGTGATTCATTTATTCTAGACTGCTGCTCTTCCTGACATCACAAGCACACACTGCCTTCCATGTAGATGAAATCTTGCAGACTTTTCTGCCCGGATTGATTTGGAAGTGTGACTCTCTTTATCAAGCCTCTTCATTAACTAGGATTGCAGCATCTGGTACCCTGCTCATGATCACATCAGCCTAATAATATATGGACCATAATTGCTCCATTTTATAGATGAGGGTACTAAGCATAGGGCAAGAGATATGCTTCACTCAGGGCCACACAGCTGGCTGCTGAAATGCTGACTGGCCTGCAGAGCCTGAAGTCCTAATCCCAGAGTGCAGTGTCTCTCTCTGGCTTCTGTGAGTACAGGTGAGTGCAAGTTCCTGGGAGAGCCTGGCCTCCTGAAAGGGGAAGCCCTGACTATTCTTTTCAAGTTGAGTGTGATGATTCAGCCAGGCCCTAAAGGCTAGGGAAGGGGTGGGAAGCCATGTGATTCTAGGCAGAGGTGCAGCACAGACAGCAGTCCAGACTGGGAAAACAGCAAGGAGTAATCAAAATCCCCAGGTTTGGGAGAAGCTGGGCCATAGGCAGGGCTGGGTCTACCTAGTCTACCTTGCAGTTCATGGAATACTGTGTTTAGTAGCTAAGTCATGCAGCCAACTAATTGTTTTGTTCACCTCTGTCAGGCATTTATAACTGGGCCAGGTGAGTCAGGGAGAAGCCCAGGATGATCCTGGGAAGGATGTGTACACTACAGTTCCAGGCCTTGCTGTGCAGTCTCAGCCTGATGGAGGGCTGCTGGCTGAGTCTATGGTTCTGCTTCATTTACATGTGAGTCATCCATCAGTTTCTTACTGAATACTGAATGTGCCCCAGACTGGTACTCCAATATTCCTAGAGGGAGGGACCCAGTCTCTGACCTTCAGACCTGTTGTACTGCTGCCAGACAGTTAATTTCAGACATGACCTTGAGAGCCCAGTAAAGGCCATGTGGTACCTTTCAGACTGCCTTCCTTACTACCCCTTGTCTCCTTGCCTCATTCTCATTCTGCCTTAATACCAACCTTTCAAGACCTCTGTTTTGCCTGGGTTTGATCCAGACATCACTGTCCTAGTTATATGTGTTTAGATATATTATTTATTGATTTATTTATTTGGTGCTGGTCCTGGACTTGAACTCAGAACGTAGGCGCTCTCCCTAAGCCTTTCTGGTCCAGGCTAGAGCTTTATCACTTGAGCCACAGTTCTGTGTCTGGGTTTTTGATGGGTAATTGGAGAGAAGAGTCTCATGGACAGTTAGCAAAATGAACTCCCTACCCATAGCTTAGTACACTCCTTCCCTTCTCCACAGCTTAGTATGTTCCCTTCCTAGGCAACACCAGGCCCACTTGGTAAAGGCAGTAAATAATCAGCCTCCAACACCCTCTACCTTGGGATGGCTCTTCTCTGGAATAGCTACCACCATATAAGCCATGTAAGCAACAAGAGCCTCTTAGAGTGATCTTCAGGTCTGGGCAGTTGAGAGACCCCTTATATACTATTTGGACAGTAGCCATAAATCCTCATCTTCCATTATGAAGCCCCTGGCTCACACTTCCACACCAGGGTCTCTGCCTCCTAGTCCTTTCTAGCCCCTCCTAAACCTCTTAGGTTATATAGGTCACCTTAGACAATAGCTGGTGCTGCTTCTCACTTCTCCCCTGTGAGAAGGTTTCTTGCCGGTTCCTTTCCTGGCAATAAACTTTTCTTTATTCTCTGTACCTGGATGCCTGTGAGGTTTTCTGGGAAAGTCTAATAATCTAGCATGGTCTTTCCTGCCCAAGCTGGCTTTAAAGCATGATCCTCAGATCTCAGCCTTCTGAATAGCTAAGATAACAGGTGTGAGCCATCACTGCCCAGCCTGAATACACTTCTTAATCTCTTTCTTTTGTCATTTCTTTAATTTTTGGGGGGAGGGGGAGTAGAGACGTTCTTCTCCTGGGACTTGAGCTTTGTGCTTGGGTGTTGTCCCTAACCTTTTTTGCTCAAGGCTAGTGCTCTACCACTTGAGTCACAGCTCCACTTCTGGCTCTTTTGGTAGTTAATTAGAGATAAGAATCTCACAGACACTGGGGGCTGGGGGCTCAAGTCTATAATCCTAGCTATTAAGGAATCAGATCTGAGAATCATGGTTCCTAGTCAACCCGCGCATGGAAGTTCTTGAGACTCTTATTTTATTTATTTTTTTTTTGGCGATTATAGGACATGAACTCTGGGCCTGAGTGCTGTCCCTCAGCTCTTCAGCTCAAGGCAAGCTCTCTACCACTTGAGCTACAGTGCCACTTCTGGTTTTCTGAGTGTTTATTGGAGATAAGTGTTTCACGGACTTTCCTGTCTTTGAAATGGGATCCTCAGATCTCAGCTTCCTGAGTAGCTAGGATTACAGGCGTGAGCCACGGGGCTCTCACCTTTCATGAGACTCTTATCTCCAATAAACCACTAGAAAACTGGAAGTGGCACCTTGGCTCAAGTGGTAGAGCACTCACCTTGAGCTGAAGAGCACAAGGACAATGCCCAAGCCCAGAGTTCAAGCCCCGTGACAGACAAATAAAAAAAAAAAAAGAATCTCACAGATTTTCCTGTCCCGGCTGATTAGCACTGACCCTCCCCAATAAAATGGACATAATTATACTACTTAGTGCTTCAGGGGATAGGTTTTAGGATTAAATGAGTTTACACACACACACACACACACACACACACACACACACACACACACACACACACACACACACACCACTTTGAATGGTGCCTGGTGCTTAGTAACTGTGATAGCGATGCCATTGTTATGCCCAGTGTGGGTTCTCTTAACCTAGACCCTCTGTAGTGGACACACTTTAGAATTCAGAGTCAGGCTTCAACCAGGTTAACACAGAGGATTTTTTTAACTATAAAACAAGAGAATAGACTAATGAGAGATTTGCTAACGAGCCAGTTGGTCAAGCCTGTATCCTAGCGGCTCAGGAGGCTGAGATTTGAGGATGGCAATTGGAAGACAGTCTGGGCAGCAGAAATAGAGCTATGGCTGAAGTGGTAGAGTGTTAGCCTTGAGCCAAAGAAGCTCAATGACAGCACACAGGTCCTCAGTTCAAACCCCCAGAACTGGCACCAAAATTAAAAAAAAAAAAACTGTAAAGGACATAGGAATATCAGCTGTAGAAGCAGCCAATATCTGAGTTGCCATCACATGGCTGAGGAAGTGGTTCCAAACACCTTCTGCTCAGGGCCGTGGCAGAGTTCTCAAGAAAGAGTCCGAGTGGGACTTGGAGAGGGGAAAGCCATGCTATTTACCTAGTGGTGGAGAACTTACTGAAAGCTCTGCTAAGGCATAGGGAAGGAAATTGGTGGTGTGAGATGTTGGTGTTAGATGATGTTGATCTCCATCCTGTGCACAGCTAAATAGAGCAGTTGTTCTGCCAGGAGCTGGACCTGGAGAGGCCATGCCTAGCCACCATCCTCCCCCTGAAGGGTCTCACAACATCTGTTTTTCACCACTGTGGTAGTTGGAAGGTCAACATCTGGAATGGCTGTATCGCATTCTGCATAGTGGGCAATGATGGTTGTGTTGCAGCAGAGAAGTAAAATATTGATAATTAGTGGTCTTTGTCAGTGTGAGCTGAGAGAACAGAACTTGAACAGAAGATTTACAGAATCTTTTATTTCTCATATTGGGGAAACTGAAAGTCTGAGCTCAAGGCTGGCAGAGTCAAGGTCATGGTCAAAGTGCTAGTTTATAGCTAATTGCTTTCTTTCAATTAGCAATTAGGGGT
Organism: Dipodomys spectabilis; assembly: GCF_019054845.1. NCBI lineage: Eukaryota > Metazoa > Chordata > Mammalia > Rodentia > Heteromyidae > Dipodomys > Dipodomys spectabilis. The sequence continues at coordinate 1,862,214 of NW_024870718.1, read as the reverse complement.
GAAGACAGTGTTCAGGGGAGAGCTCCTGTTTCTTCTTTGAAGGCACTAATCCCACTCTTGGCATCCCTCCTCATGAACTAATCACCCCCAAATTCTGGCACATTGGTGAATTTGGCAGAAGGGACCCAAGCATTCAGTCTGAAACACCCACACAAGTGTTTTTAAAATTAGGAATGTTGGCACAGTGGATACAGTGTGTTGTGGAATAGCCTTGGTTCCCTGTGATCAGACACCTCCCTCCCCCCATGGCCAAAATATATTCAGACAACACATGAATTGGATAAATAAAGACTATTAATACACATGTCTTTTTAGATCAGACTTTGTTGCTAAATGAATTATTTATGAAGTTATTAATGTTTTAGATTTTGAAATTGAGGCAAAGGTGTGCTTGGCCTGTGGTATTTTTATGACTTTCTATACTCATCAGTCATAGTGATCTCTGGAAATGTGAATAATGCCCCTGGCTCTCCTGTAGGAAACTACGCCTGGTCCCCTCCTCTCCTGTCTTCCCCACCTCTGTTCCCACCCACATTGACCGCATGAAAACCACCTGCCTCTTACTACATGGAATGCTTGTTCTCCCCCTCTGTCTCTCTCTCTGTCAGTGTCTCTGTCTCTTTCATAGACACTCACACACACACATATATACACAAACTTCTTATTTTTCTGTTTATGTGGTACTGGGGAATTGAACCCAGGGCTTCATGTGTGCTAGGCAAGCACTCGACCACTAAGCCATATTCCCAGCCCACATACAAACTTCGAATTGGTCCATATGGTTCAAAACATTAAATGTAGATAGATGAGGTGGGGTGGGGGGAGAGAATGATCAAATGAATGTGGGGAATGGTCACAGCCAATATATATAAAGGCTGTGAAAAATACAAAGTTTAAAATGCATTGAATAGAACAAATAAAATGGAAAAGAGATGTTAGGAAGAGCAAAAGGACCCTCCCAGCTCCTCACTCCCCCAGGAAAAAGCAAATGTAAAAGGGCAGGAAGAGCATAGTTCCAGGAGGGCTGTGTGGTTGCCAGGGGCTTTGGGGCTGGAAAAGAAAGAGCAAGAGGTGAAACTAGTTTCCAGCAGAGTTGGCTGGAGCGGAGTATGTCAGGGCTGTGTGATTTAGCCTTTGCTAGAGGCCTCTTCCACTTCCCTCCTTCTCCCCTTCTCTCCCCTTCCCTCCCTTCCCTCCCTTCCACTCCTCTCCTCACCTTTCCTAACAAATTCTAGAATCTGGTGACTTATAGAACAAACACCTCATAGTTTCTGTGGGTCAGGGATTTGCACTTTGCTGCATGAAGTGGTCTGGTTCGTGTGAGATTGTAGTCATGATATCTAGCTCTTCATCCTTCTGGGGTCTCAACTGGAGCTGGGTGGTCTGCTTACAGTGTTGTGTTGTAGCTTGATTTCCCTAGAGCAAATGATTCAGGAAGGACGACGAGATCAAGCTGACAGCTCTATTTCCTCTTTGACCTAAATGTAGTCTCTGAACATGTCCATGATACTTGAAGCTTGCTGGGAACCAAGTGCTGTTTGCTAGAAAACACAGCTACTACCTTCGATAAGAGCTGTTAAGCCTTGGAGCCTATTGATACCCTGTTTGAAAACATTGCTTGGCACCACCACTTTGCATAAGAACCTCCACCACTTTACATAAGAACCTCCACCACTTTACATAAGAGCCACTAAGCCTTGGGCTGGGAAGGTGGCTCAGTGGTAGAGCGCTTGCCTTGCATGCCTGAGGCCCTGAGTTCGATTCCTCAGCACCACATAAGCAAAAAGAAAAAAGCCGGAAGTGGCGCTGTGGCTCAAGTGGTAGAGCACTAGCCTTGAGCTGAAGAGCTAAGGGACAGCGCCCAGGCCCAGAGTTCAGGCCCCATGACCGGACCCAAAAAAAAAAAAAAAAAGAGCCACTAAGCCTTAAAACTTACCTATGTCCTGTTTGACAGCACTGATTGGCACCTTCTGAAGATTCCCCACCTTTTGCAAGATATACTTTGCAGTTTTGGTGCCTAGCAACCCTATTGACCTGCTGATGCTAATTACCCTGCTCAGCGTGCTATATATACTGCTGTGTAAAAAATAAAGTTTGAGACCTTGATCAGAACCCTGCCTTGGTCTCCTTCCTCGTGTCTGGTTTGTCTCTCATTCAGGTCAGTTCCTCTTCGAGCCCTTGTTGACCGACCCCGCGGGCCGGGGCAGAAGCTCTATTCATTTAGTTAGAAATAATACCTGAAATGCTGCCTCTGTGCAGGAAGAGAACCAGACTCCAGCTCTTCAGGGGAGGAGTGTGACAGAATTGAAGGCCATTTGAGAGCCTGTTGTGTGCTTGACATCATGAATGGCACAAGGGATCCAAGGTGCAGCCCCTGATGTACACTCTAGAAGTTTACATCTGCCAGAAAAGTTATGCTCTCCTCCATGACTGATCATGAGAAGGGAGACAGACTTCTTAGAGAGGTCTGAGAAAGTTGAAAGCAGAATGGATGGTAGCAGAGGGAGGCTCTAGGGAGGAGCTGGCTCCTGCCTTCATGTATTTGCAGCTTTCTCCTCTGTTTTATTTATTTATTTATTTTTTGTCGGTGTGAGGCTTGAACTCTGGACCTGGGCACTATCCCTGTGCTCTTCAGATAAAGGCAAGGATTCTGCAGCTTGAGCCACAGCACCACTTCCAGTTTTCTAATGGTTTATTGGAGATCAGAGTCTCATGGACTTTTCTGGCCGAGCTGGCTTTGAACCATGATCCTCAGATCTCAGCCTTCTGAATAGCTAGGCTTACAGGTGTGAACCACTGGTGTCAGGCTTACCACTGCTTTTTGTTCATCCTTTGTCCCTCCATTTCTGTGCACTAATTTTATTTTTATGCTGCAGAAAAATAGAAAGCTATTATCTATCCTACTTCATGAGGTTATTTGACTATTGTACCTAATTTGGTTATTGCAATTGAGATATTGTGGGCTTTAGACAGTGGTCAAATGCAAATAAGATTGATTCATTGGTTGTTTGATGGATCGAGTCATTCATTCATTCATTCAGTACATTTATTGTTGTACCAACTATGTAACCAGCAAGATATGTGCCTTACACTCTTGTGGAAGAGACACCTACGTGGTAAACAAGCAAATTAATAAATATGACAGTGGTTATTGGAACTGCGGATTTTTTTTGTTGTTGTTGCTTTGTGCCAGTACTGGGGTGTGATCACAGAGCCAGAGTATTTTTGCTTAGTTCTGTTTAAAGGTTGATGCTCTACCATTTGAGGCCCATCTCTATTTCTGACTTTTGGTGGTTAATTGGAGGTAAGGTCTCACAGACTTTTCAGGTTGTTTTCAAACTGCCATCCTCACATCTCAGCCTCCTGAGTAGCTAGGATTCCAGGTGTGAACCACTGGCACCCAACAATTAAGAATACTGTTAAGGAACTAAACAGACTGATAGTAAGTGGTCTCTGAAAAGCACATAAGGTGAAGAGAAACCCTTTTTCTTTCCAAAGGTTTAAGTCTGCTGAGATCAACCAACTGGAGACAAAGATATACTCATCCTATTTTGTAGTTGGAAGAACCATAGGAGGTGATCAACCCACAATCCAGTGAGATTTAAAAACAAAAATCACTTCACCTATACTCTGCACCATGGAGTTGGGGAGTATAGGTAATTTAGAGGAATGGTAAATGATTTTTAGGTAAAAAGAGCAGTATTTGTACTTTGTCAGAGAACCACGAGACAGGTAGGTACAGAGAACAAAGGTAGGTTTATTGCTGGGAGGGGGGCTGGCAAGACCCCTTCTCACAGGGTAGCAGTGAGAAGAATCATCTGGTATTTTCTGAAGTGACCTGTATAACCTAGGAGGATTAAGAGGTGATACAAGTGACTAGGAGGTAGTGACCCTGGTGTGGATATGAGGGTCAGGGGCTTCATCATGGCAGACTAGGCTGCTGTCCAAATAATAGATAAGAGGCCCTGCATCTGCCCAGACCTGAAGGTCACACTAAGGGGCTCTTGTTGCCTTATATGGTTGTAGCTGCTCCAGAGGAGTGCCATCTTAAGTTTGTGGAGGCTGATTATTTACTGTGTTTTTAAATGGGCCTAGTGTTGCCTAGGAAGGGAGCATGCTCAGCTGTGGAGAGGGGAAGGAGTGTATTAAACTATGGGAAGGGAGCTCATTTTGCTAACATAGGGAGTCTGGGACAAGGTTCCCATAGGCTGTGGGGGAGGTAGTGACAGGCTCTGAGAACATGGGGACAGAATTTTCCTAGGAATAAAACTTTCTTACTTGGCAGATAAATCTCAAGGAGTCCCTGGAGCTGCTCTAGAAGAATAGATAAAAGGTAGACATTGGTAGCTCATGCCTATAATCTTAGCTAATGTGGAGGCTGAGATCTGAGGATCACAGTGTGAAACCAGCCCAGGCAGAAAAATCTGTGAGACTTTTCTCTCTGTTTAACTATTAAAAAGCCAGAAGTGGAGGTGTGGTTCAAGAACAGCAGAGTTGAGGAAAAATGACAAGTGAGAGCACAAGGCCTTAAGTCCAAGCCCAAGTACCAGTATCAATTTTTTTAAAAAAGATGTGAATAGACTCCTGTCTTGAAAAAAACAGGAAAAGGCAGTACTGGAAGTATGGTTCAAGTGGTAGAGTACCAGTCTTTGGTAGAGTACCAGCCTAGCAAGCAAAGGCCCTTGACAGTTGAAACTGTAGTAGGTACTATCAAACCATTCTTTCAAACTTCATTTTTTTTTTTTGGTGGGGTCCAGTTGTGGGGCCTGAACTCTGGGCCTGGGCGCTGTCCCTCAGCTCTTCAGCTCAAGGCTAGCGCTCTACCACTTGGGCCACAGCACCACTTCCGGCTTTTTTCTTTTTGCTTATGTGGTGCTGAGGAATCGAACCCAGAGCCTCAGGCATGCAAGGCAAGCGCTCTACCACTGAGCCATCTTCCCAGCCCCTCTTTCAAACTTCTTTAGAATGCAGAATAGAGAATATTGTAGAGTGGTTAGAGTGTGGGATCATTCATTACCCTCCTTTCATGTCAGCCCTGACCCCTTCCCTCCTTCCCTCCCCTTCCCTCCATGCCTTCCTTCCTCTGTCTCTTTTTTGGTTGTACTAGCATTTGAAGTCAGAGCCTGCTGCTTACTATTCAGTTGCTCTACTACTTGAACCATGCACCAACCCACTTTCTGAGCCTTTCTGAACCTCAATGCCCTTATCTGTATAATGAGGACAATAATCTCTGAGCTCTATAATTTGGAGTATTTTCAGGAAAATTTTATAAGAATAGTTGAAGTAATAGATATGAAAACACCTAAATGCTTAAGAGCATTATTGATGAGAAGGAGCACATCTTTTTTTTTAATACATTTTTTATTGTACAAATGCTGTACAGAGGGGTTGAGTTACATGAGTACGGTAATGCGTACATTTCTTATAAAGCATTGCTGCCTCCTCCTTTGCTTTTCCCCTACCATCCCTTCCTTCCCACCTAGACAAATACACTCCATAACCCCCACACCCCCTACCCACGCCTAAATTGTAAAGTTCATTTTTCAACATAGTGTCTTGTACATCTCATTGTTACAATGGTTCAACCTGTATCCCTATTTAAATATTTTGTTTTTTCCCTTTCCTTCCCCAAATTAGAAAACTGTATATACAAGATACAGGGCATTCACATCAAATACAGTGAAAACAGGGGGTATACCTTGGGGGAGTAACATACAAAGAAACAAAAAAAAATCACATGGTACATTATAAATACGTTAGAAACCATAGCAAGAAAGAAAAAGACAAAACTTGTGTCCCTATCTTGGGGTTCATTTCGCTTGACATCATCTTATTTGGTCATATGTACATAGCTTTTGACCTTTTCTGCTTGTCCCTGACATATACTAGTTATTGTAAGTAAGGAAAACCATGGGACCTATGTTTCTTTGGGCCTGGCGAGAAGGAGCACATCTTCACTCCAGATTTATCCTTTGTGTCCTGGGCTTTTTTTTTTTTTTTTTTTTTTTAACTTTTTTTGGCTTTGATAATTGGATGCTCTCAGATGAGATCTCCTGGTGTCAGGTTAAATCCATGTTGCCTTACAGGTGGGTGGGCAGGTGGGTGGCTTGTTCTAGGATTTGTCCTAGTTTAGCAGCAGTGGTGTTCCAAGGAAATGAAAAAGAAATGAATTTAGGCTGCTCCTGCAAGAGTCTGTGTTACAGGAAGCTCAGCAAAAAGGAGATGGTGTCTGCTATCTCTGCTGGCTTCTTAGGGACAGTGTGTGGCACCAAAGCCCTGGTGCTGGGTTATCCTGCATGTCACCAGTGGCACTGAGAGCATATTGTAGCTCTTTTCTCATTGATTGATTGGTACTGGTACTGGGGCTTGAACTCAGGGCTTCCCACTTAGCTTTTTGCACATTACTAGTTCTCTCCTACTGGAACTACACTTCTACTTCCCAGAGATTATGGCTTTTTCAGAATGCTACTCCAGTCAGTCTTTGTACCCCAGCCCTTCTTCACCTCTGGCATTGTGTAGCAGTCACTCATCAATTTGTGACTGGTCAAGTGCCTGCCATGTTTCTGAAAAGGACAATCAAGATGTCAGGGTGTTCGCCCATCTCTGCCCTCAGGGCTAGGCATCAAGGCTGGGCTGTTACAGTGGAGCAGAATGGCAAGACCTGATGGAAATACCCCCCCCCCCGATACCTTGGGGAGAAAACAATTGAAGCTCCTAGCTAGCAGGTGCTAAGCTGAGTTGGGTTTGATTTCTGTCTTCAGAACTAGAGAAAGCAAGTATAAGCAAATATATGGAGAAGCAATAGTGCTTGGGGCATTGGTGAGAAAAAGGTTGCAGGCAGAGTAGCTTCTCCCACCCAGGCTTGGCTGGAACTCAAAACTCATGTTGTTGTACGCCTGTTGCAGGACCCCCACCAAGAAGATCACTTCAAAAGCAAGGCTTTATTCAGGTGGGCTGCAGCTCCGGCTTTGTCCCACACACTGACTCAGCAGAACTTAGGAGGAAGCCTCAAGCTGAAATTTCACAGTGTTTATAAAGGCAAAAACTACAAAGGGATAAAAGGAGAAGAAAAAAAGAAATCACAGACTGACAAATTTAAGGCAACAAGAGGTGTCAGCAGGGCATTCCAAGGCAATAAGGTGTTGTAGGGAGTTATCAAACTGGCTGGGTCTTAAAGGGCATTCCAGAGCAGTTAAAGCTTAGCAGGGAGTTTCCTGGCTAGTTGGGTTCTGATAAGCTGTAGCGGGGATAATTGGTGGTCTGGGTTTATTCACAGGGTCTGTTTATCTTGGGCCAGCTTGGTCATCTCCTGAAGTTTGTGGGGACCCAAGGCCAGCTATTGTACAAAGTGGGGCCTGACTTCAAAGTAGCTTTGTTCAAGTAATCTATGGTTTAGCAGTTTCAGCACAAACAAGACGGTTTCTGAAATTCAGGTGGGCCCAAGGTTAATATGAGCAGCAGAAGGTATACTGCTTCTAAACGAAGCCATTTTTAACTCTTCAATGTCTCATATCCACACTAGCCCCTTCCATATCCCAGGACAGTTCTTGTGTCCTGGGTTCCTCTTCCCTCACTCCCTCCCTTCTTCCCTTCCTCCCTTCTTCCCTTCCTCCCTTCCTTCCTTCCTTCCTTCCTTCCTTCCTTCCTTCCTTCCGAAAGACCCCCGACGGCGTGGGGTGTCCTTCAATCTGAAGAGACCCTTCCCCAAGGAACAACGAGACCACTTGTGCGGATGCAAACAGCAAGAGGTTTATTCGGGCATGCCTAGGCTCCCAGGTGCACTCGACCTCGAGATCCACAAGGTTCGGGTCGGGTGGCTGGGAACCGGTTACACGGGTACCCGGGGCGACAAAGTCTATCGGGAGACTTGCGCGCCTTGATGCATGAAAGCATCCTCTTTTATGGGCAGCAGAATCAAGGTTACAGAAGCGAGATGCATGGTTACAGGGTATTGATTGGTTATTTTTGAATTACGCTTAAGGTAGGGATTGGTCAGGTTAAATCGCCCGGACGGGGTAGGCGAGGCCGGGGGGGGGGGGGGGCCTGACGTGTCAGTACTTGCCCTGACATGTCTGTGCTGGTCGTTATGCACCGAAACTGTTTGTTCCCTAGTTTTGACAAGTGATTTATCACATCCTGCCTCACCCTAGTATTAGGGCTAAGTTTTACAGGAAGGAATGTGTTGGTCGGCTATTTTACCGGAATGCCTGGTTTTAAGGCATGTACTAGGGTCATGCTAGGGTCTGCAGGCGGTGACTCAGAGGCCCGAGGTTTCGTTTCCTGGTTAGCGGCCTGCACGTATCCTGCCCCACTCTCTTAGGTATGTAGGGTGAGGGGCAGCAGTCTTCCTTGGGGTACCTAATGGGTAAGCACGGGCTGGGGTCTTTCATTCCCCCATTTTCTTTTGCCTGAATGAAATCCTTCATTCACCCGACATTTCCTCCGTCATTTTGAGCTGATGATATTGTTGGGTTAGTACTAGGGCCTGTACGACCGATAGTCGGTCTTTTACAAATTGTATTAAGCGATTTATAATGTAGGGACCCAAGGTAAGAATTAGCATTAATAGTATCAGTGGTCCAATTAGGGAGGATAATAGGGTAGTGAACCAGGGGGACTTGTTCCATAATCCTTCGTACCAGCTCTGTTGGGATGTTAATTCTCGCTGTCATCAGGGTGGTAGGTGATACGGGGCCAAATTTGCAGGAGTACGTAGAACAGCCTTAAGGCACCACCGTGATGCAGAAGCTTGCTAGATTTTAAGGCTAAGAGTATTACCTCCATTGATAACACACTCAGGTTATTACCGTACCAGAGCCAAACTAGGCTGTGATCATAGAGTGGATTTCCAGTCACTATGCACTGAAGTGCCTAAGACAAGTAAGCCAGTGATGTCCTTGTCCCCAATATCCACTGTGGGAAGAGAGGGTTTCTGGATATCACCCAAAAGAATGTCCCACAAGATTTTAGATTTAGCAACAGTCAACCAGGAAGCAGACTCAGGTGATAGGATCAGGCAGGAGTTTCTCCAGGTGGCTGTCAGGCTGTCATTGAACTTTGCCCATTAGGGTATGCAGCAGCAGCAGCAACAGCAGCAGCAGCAGCAGCAGCAGCAGCAGCAGCAGCAGCAAGGTCTCTCAGTGGCTCCAAGGGACTGTCACACCTCATGCTGGGCTGTAAATTCCTACACAGACTGGTTAAAGATACATTGCATAGGCTTGGCAGGCTTTGATCCTGCTGGTCTTTAAGATCTTTTAAACAATAGCCCATCACAACTTGTTTACTAACCAGATATTTTTGTAAATAGACACAGAAGGCTCAGAAGGCTTAGTCTTGTAACCATCTCTGACAGATGCAGTCTCCACACCTTGCATATCAACAACTGTTATCTATTTTGCCTCATTTTTCCAATACTGACTCTGGACCCTTGATCTTACAATGGGGGTAGAAGGGCGAAGGTCAATCTTCTGTAACTTCTTCAAGCTGACTTCAGGGGCGTTGATCTTACCTAGCCAGGAACCTATAACCTTAGCCCATTTTATAAAGAGGCCATCAGGGTTAGATATCATTAAGAACAATATTTAACATTTGACAACTGCACAGACCTTTTCTCCGGCTACAGCAGTGTAGCTTGTTTAGCACTCTGGTTTGCAAAAGCATCTTCCTAGATGGCTTAGGAATGTGATCTCAACAATGCCTAAGATGCCTAAGTTACCTTTGCAGGCCTTTAGACAGATATTAATAGAAACACACTCAGGTTTGCAAACTTTTTCCTGAGCAGATGAACTTCATGTAACTAGTGTCAGCTCAATTAGAGCTGCCAATTAGAGCTTTTTGGCACATAAAGGGGTTGAGATTTAAACTATCCCCCACATTTTATAACATTAGCTTTTTACTATCACAGAGGTCTGGCAAGTTCCTGTCCCTTACAAGGTAGTCATGAACATTAGGCATGTTTCCAAACTATCTTCCTATGACCTCCCGGCTCTGACCAGTTTTGAAGGGCCACGCACAAATGACACTAGGATCTGACATTTCTGCCATCCAAGCAGTGGCTTACTGCCTCTGGATGCTCCTCCATTGCTTTTGTCCCAGGAGTGTCTTCTCCACATTGGGATAAATGCCTCATTGGCATTTCCCTTTAGCTGGTTGCTGGACTCGAACTCAGGGCCTGAACACTGTCCCTCAGCTCTACAGCTCAAGGCTAGCACTCTGCCACTTTGAGTCCCAGACTCAGGGCTTGAATGCTGTCCCCTAACTCTTCAGTCCAGGGCTAGTACTCTGCCACTATGAGTCTTGAGCTTGGGGCTTGAGTACTGTCCCCTGACTCTTTAGTCCAGGGCTAGTACTCTGCTGGCTGAATAGAGGTGACAGTCTCACAGGGACCTTTTTCTGCCCGGGCTGGCTTCGAACCAGTTTGCAGATCAATGTGTCTTATAAAAGGCCACTTTACTCCAATTAAAAGCAACAAGGTGGTCAACATAGAAGTAGCTTTTAAGCATGCTCTTACCTGAAACTTATTAAGAGTCAAAGTTACATCTGACAAACTTGTAAGAATCCTCTGTGCTTTGCTCTGGGCTTGCTGGAAACTTAAAAAAACCTATAAGAGCAAGCTAGAATAGCAATTATTTTGGTAATTTTAATTTTTCCCTTTGTGCACATTGAGGCCAATGTCAAGAACAATTTTACATTTAAACTTTATATCCCAAAATCCATTTTTTTATTTTTTTAAAGTTTCCCACTAATCTTTTTTTAATATACTTTAGTTTTTATTTGCATTTAAAAAACCTCTTAAAATCTTGAGGCCAAGTGTCACTCATTGTCTCTTGGCTGCTTGTTTTTACACATTAAAACTTTTACACTTAAATGACAATTTTTTTTTTTAATGTAGGAATTACAGTCACCTTTACTATACCACGAAGCTAGACTTAACATCTTTATAACTTTTAAAAACATCCTAATTGTAGAACATAATTGAAAGTAAGCCACATTATACAAATAACTTTTTGGCCCTCTTTTTAAGGCCTTTCTAATTTTAATGTTAACACATCCAAGGGGAAGTTTTAGCAATACTAATCAGGTCATCACATCACTCATTTTAACCATCATGTTTTCAGTGTCTGACTGCAGAGAAAAGAGAGAACAAAGATGGGCCGTTCGGCCCCTTCTATGGAATGGGCACACCCAATCTCACTCTTTAGGGTTAGATGAACTGCGCTTGTGCCAGCTTACCCTCTTTCACCCTGCGTGGACTCCTCCCAGGGCTTGTCCCACCATGCATGGCCAGCTGAACTGCACTTCTGCTTGTTTACCCCTTACCCCTAAAGATAGGTCTTCTGTTGGTTTCTAAGTTTTTTTTTTCCATCTCTTCTCTTGGTTCTCGAATGAAATACAGTTTTAGACAGACAGAACAGGTCACATCTTTGACAGTGTTAAACTAACCTTTACATTTAAATTTTTAATATTTATCTTTAAATTTTAGCCAAGGGAATTAGATCCCAAACTGCCAATGCATTTTGTTAAGCCAGATAATTTGATTACAGTATAAACAGTCTTATGCATTTTAAAACAGTCTTTTAAAATACAGCCATTTAAAACAATGTGAACATTTTTTTTTTTTTAAATTTTTGGTAATGTCCAAACCTCATAACCTTTTGAATTTGTAAACTTAAACTCACCCAATTGTTACAGCATGCTGACAATTTTTATCTTTGAACATGTTCACAGACACACACAAAGCACTCACACAGATCTTAAAGCACGCAAAAATCAAAATCAGTCGTACGTACACCTTTTAAAGTTTTTAAACAAAAATTTAAGACAGTATTTCTTTTTAACTAGGTACCTTTGTTGGGCTTTATTTTCCCAGAGCTTGCTTATCTAGCAAGGCAATTCACTAATTAGTCTTTTGAATCCCAGAGCTTGCTTATCTAGCAAGGCAATTCACTAATTAGTCTTTTGAATCCCTTCTGTAGGAGGAGGGCTGGGGGAGGGGGTCACCTAAAACTAAACTGTCCAGATTTTTACATTGTCAGGACTAGTTGAAAAAGTCCAAACCAGGCACACAGCCTTTTACACCCTCCCTGCTAGCAGCCTGCACAAGGAGAAAATGCAGCCTGAGGCTTGAAGGGAACCAAACTAGCCCAGTAACCTTCCATGCCTCACAGGGAGGGTGGGCATAGCAGGTCTGTGACCCAGCCCAGCTGGAACTTTTATTCCCCCAGAGATGTTTAAATAAATAACAAAAACACAGATAAACACAAAAACCAAGGATCCACATTTAAAACTGGTACCAATTCTAAAACAGAACTAGACAAGAACTGAAGGCTGAGTTGGGGACTAATGAGCCCCAGTTTATCCCTACTGGATCTCTGTGCTGTTCTCACTCAGCAAGCTGAATCCAGAGGCTGCTGATTGAGCCTGTCACACTCACCCAGAACTTTCCTACCCCAGAAAACATAAAACAAACACACACTAAAGTTAACAATACAACCAAGTGGCCACAAAGACAAAATCAAGTCTCAGTGAATGGGGCAACATCTCACCACCATTCACTTACCAGGGGACTCAAACCCGCTATTTACCTCTGGAGGATTTTTTTTTTTTTTTTTCCTGCAGACGTTGACCCAGGGGCCTTCCAAGGTGGAGGAGAATTCCCAGTCATCTGGGGCAAGGGAAAAGAGAAATCCCTAGCGGCCGTCCCCTCAGACTGACAGGTTCTCCCCCACGCTCAGACCCCCTGAGCCAAGGCCCAAGGCTGAAATCTAACTGGGGCCACTCACAGGTGGTCAGTGGCAATTTCATAATTGACAAACAAGCAAGTTCCTAAAACCTGACAATCTAGGCTCGGGCTGTCCTTCCAGTGCTGTAAAGTAAGGCTAAGGGGGGTTGTGACAGTCTGTCCCATGCTAAAAAAAAATTTTAACAAACACAAATAAAAGATGAACACAGACAACACTTAGCTTCGCTGCGCGTTTTTGCCAACAAACCGAAAGCAAAACCAGATGGAGACTTTATTGAGAGTCCGGATCTCTCGTCTCCCAGACGAACCACGCGTCCGAAAGGACCGGGTTCCAGATGGGCCACTTTTTCAGGCCCCCAGATGAGCCACTTTTTCAGGCTCCGGACACCCCCAAGACGTCTCCTGGGGGCTGCGGTCGGGAGTACGAGCTCGTCAGCTCCTCCACGGGTCCGTCAGATACAGACGAGTACGGCCAAACTCACCAGATTCGCAAGCGCACAGTAATTGACAACATAACTTAGCTACAGACAACACGCAGACAACACACAGACGCTGGCCAGCTTACCTCCCGGAAATGGGTCGGTGGTCCCTGGGTGGGGGTCTCTATCCCGGACGAGCCCCCAGATGAAAGACCCCCGACGGCGTGGGGTGTCCTTCAATCTGAAGAGACCCTTCCCCAAGGAACAACGAGACCACTTGTGCGGATGCAAACAGCAAGAGGTTTATTCGGGCATGCCTAGGCTCCCAGGTGCACTCGACCTCGAGATCCACAAGGTTCGGGTCGGGTGGCTGGGAACCGGTTACACGGGTACCCGGGGCGACAAAGTCTATCGGGAGACTTGCGCGCCTTGATGCATGAAAGCATCCTCTTTTATGGGCAGCAGAATCAAGGTTACAGAAGCGAGATGCATGGTTACAGGGTATTGATTGGTTATTTTTGAATTACGCTTAAGGTAGGGATTGGTCAGGTTAAATCGCCCGGACGGGGTAGGCGAGGCCGGGGGGGGGGGGGGGGGGGGCTGACGTGTCAGTACTTGCCCTGACATGTCTGTGCTGGTTGTTATGCACCGAAACTGTTTGTTCCCTAGTTTTGACAAGTGATTTATCACATCCTGCCTCACCCTAGTATTAGGGCTAAGTTTTACAGGAAGGAATGTGTTGGTCGGCTATTTTACCGGAATGCCTGGTTTTAAGGCATGTACTAGGGTCATGCTAGGGTCTGCAGGCGGTGACTCAGAGGCCCGAGGTTTCGTTTCCTGGTTAGCGGCCTGCACGTATCCTGCCCCACTCTCTTAGGTATGTAGGGTGAGGGGCAGCAGTCTTCCTTGGGGTACCTAATGGGTAAGCACGGGCTGGGGTCTTTCACTTCCTTCCTTCCTTCCTTCCTTCCTTCCTTCCTTCCTTCCTTCCTTCCTTCCTTCCTTCCTTCCTTCCTTCCTTCCTTCTTTCCCTCCTCTTCCCTCATCCCCTTGCCCCCTCTCCCCTTCCCCTTTCCTTCCTTCCTTTTTTTCCCCTTCTGGAGTTGAGACTAGAACTCCAGGCATCACTTTGTCAACCTAGCTTTTTTTCTCAAGGCTGATGATCTCCCACTTGAGCCACACCTGCACTTCCAGCTTTTTTTCTGTTTCATTGGAGATAAGTGGCTCATGGACTTTTCTGAACAGACTGCCTTTAAATCATGATTGTCAGCCTTCAGCCTCCTGACTAGCTTGGATGACAGGTGTGAGCCACCAGTACCGATCTAGCTCTACTTTCTTTACCAGTTCAATCTAATCCATAACTTTTAACACTCTGAGTTTGGGTGGTGGCCAGTGTCAGATTCACCATAGGCCTGAGCCCCCTTCCTTCCACTCTGAGAATCTCTTAACGGTTGGCCATCTGATATATCGGTGGATCCTCCTCTTTGGTGGTGCTGGGGATCTTGCAATGGGACAGTCCATATGGGGTGACATGTCATCACTTACTGATGTATTCTGACAGTGCCTTAATTTCATATTTTTTAAGGAGCCTCTCCCTGCCTTCCAGCAACTCAACACTGGATCCCACAAAACTGGCTCCAGCCTCAGTGATGGCTGTGATTCTTCTTGCCTGGTGCCTTCATGGTCTGCAGAGGTGTCAGGAGCCAGCAGCTGAAGAGCAGTCTGCAGCTTTGAATGAGGTGATGTACAGATTACTCCTCAAACTCTTTCTGTACCTAAGTGTGTAACTTTAGCATGCATTTCAGTGCACTTTTTTTTTTTTTTGGTCATGGAGCCTGAATTCTGGGCCTGGGCACTATCCCTCTAGTCTTTTTTTTTTTTTTTAATAATTTTTTATTGTGAAAATACCGTACAGAGGGGTTAGAATTACATGAGCAAGGTAATAAGTACATTTCTTATCAAGTATTGTTGCCTCCTCCTTTGTTTTTCCCCTCCCATCCCTGCCCTCACATCTCCTTATCCCTCAGATCTTCATCTCAAGGCTAGTGCTCTGCCATTTGAGCCACAGTGCCCCTTTTGGCTTTTTCTCTTATGTGGTGCTGAGGATCAAACCCAGGGCCTTATGCATGCAAAACCAGCACTCTACCACTGAGCCACCTTCCCATCCCCTCAGTGCACATCTTAAAATGCAACTTGTAGTATTTGAGGCACAAAAATGGTGTTTACTCTGAATTCTAAGATTCCTAAATAGTTAACTCATTTATGCCTCAGAAATTGATATCATTACCTCAACTAAGGAAATGACTAGTAGTATTAGCCAATAGATGAATTCAGGCCCACTGAATTTAACATCAGAAGCAATGCAGAGGCACAGAGGCTTGTAATTAGGGTGGGTGCTAGTCTCTCATGCCTGTAATCTTAGCTGTTGAGGAGACTGAGACCTGAGGATCATTGTTTTGAAGCCAGCCCAGGCAGGAAAGTCCATGAGACATTTATTTCCAGTTAGCCAAGGAAAAGCTGGAAGTGGCCAAGTGCTGGTGGCTCACACTTGTAATCCTACCTACTCAGGAGGCTGACATCTGAGGATCAAGGTTCAAAGTGAGCCTGGACAGGAGAGGCCATGAGACTCCTATCTCCAGTAAGCCACTGGAAACCAGAAGTGGTACAGTAGCTTAATGGTAGAGTGCTTGCCTTGAGCGGAAGAGCTGAGGGATAGTGCCCAGGCCCAGAGTTCAAGCCCCACAACCAACAACAACAAAACACTAGAAGTGGTGCTATGGTTCAATGGTAGGGTGCTAGCCTAGAGCAAAATAAGTTCCAGGGCAGTGCCCAGGCCCTGAGTTCAATTTCTAGGGCTGACGCAGGAAAAGGCTTATTCTTAGTTTAACCTTCTCCTGTTGCTATCTGGAAAGTATTAATATTTGAACAAAAGGTGCTGTGTTGTCACTTTGTACTGGGCCCCTCTACCCTGTGGCTAGTCCTGAGGAAGGTTCATGTGCCTCATCCCTGCTACATTGTGTGCTTGCTCTATCATGCAATCTGTGTAAGTGTGGGGGAGTGTCAGCTGGTCCTGAAGTAATGAGCTCCCCATCCTTGGAAGAATTCAAAGTTGAAACTGGAGGAAATTGGAATGCCAGATGGGAGGAGTTAGAGTAGGCAATCCTTAGGATCTGAATTCCTATGAACCCTGATTCTAGGATTCTGTAACTTATCCTTCTACAATGTTACTGAATGTCAGAAAATAGAGGAGATGGGGACCGAGGAAAATGGTCTAGTGTGTAGGATTCTGCAAGTACGAGGAACTTGGAGTTATTTCCTTACTGTTGGCAGTAGTACTGGGCTGCTGACCCTCTGCTCTCCCCAATGTTATCTGTATGGGAGAAGCTCTGTTCTAGTGCTGAAAGTTCTCCTCTTGGTCAAAGGTCACAGCAGTGTTGTAAATGTAGTGAGCCTAGAAGTGCTAGTGTCCTCCTTCTGAGGCCTAGCAATTACTTGCCCAGCACCTTTGTTTGCTGAAGAGGGGAGTGTGTGTGTGTGTGTGTGTGTGTGTGTGTGTGTGTGTGTGTGTGTATTTGCATGTGTGTGTGCAGTGGTAAACAGGATGGACTGGAGGGCAGGAAGAACAAATGACACTCCAGACCTCCTGCCATGTATGTGACATTCCTTCTCAATGTTGGAACTTTAGGCAAGTTATTTTCATCTCTTTTCACCTCACTTTCTGCCTCTGTAAAAGGGATCTGAGAGAATGAATTTTAGCAACTTGACTCAATTTTTAGAGATTTTCATTAATAACACAATTTATACAGCACTTTGTGTTTTTCAAAGAACTTTTCACGTATGTGAGCTCACCAAAATTGTCTTAACAACGAGAAGGTGGTATTTGCACCATTTAAGTGATAAAGGAACAAAGGCCAAAAAGACAGTGGGTGGCAAAACTAGGCCTCTATGTCCACCATTTCCTATAGGGATCTTGGCTATTTTCTAAGTTTATCCTTTTATTCATTGAGCTAATAATGACAGGTTCCCATAATGTGATACTCACATAGTCACTAGGCTGCTCCTGTGCACAAGGATTGTTTTTCTAAGACAGGATCTGTCTATGTAGCCCATGTTTACCTCATACTCTTAGTGTTCTTCTTGCCTCTGTTTCCTGAGTACCACAATACATGGTCACAGGGATGGTTTTTGCTGAGGTCCTCCATCCTTCTTTGGTCTGCTTTGACTGGGAATGTAGTAGGGTGAGAGCCAAGCCCTGAGTTCTAAAGTTAGATACCTTCTGTTCACATCTCCCAATTTGTCCTGTAGGTGAGTGGCCTGGACAAATGACCTTTTGGGACCTGATTTTTTTCATGTGTAAAAGAATGGTAAACTTAGCTTCTTTCATGCAGGGCTGGCACTATACCACGAAAGCTATACCTCTACTTCCTACATTTCTTTCTAGTTAATTAGAGATAAGAGTCTCATAGATTTTCCTGCCTGCATTGGCTATGAACCATAATTTAAAGATCTTAGCCTCCTGAGTAGCTAGGATTACAGGTATGAGTCACTAGCATTGGGATATTAGGCATATTTTTTAAATTAGCTTTTAGGCTTGGAATTGTAGGCTTCTTTGGTTTTCTTTTTAGTATCTGTTAAGTAATATTCAAGGTACTGCCTGAAGTCCCAGGGAGCCCCTGTGAACCTACTTGAAAGAAGATCTCATCACTTAAAAAACAAAACAAAAAAGAGAACTACCAGGAAAAAAAAACAACCCTGCATAACACCTCTGTGAACATGGGAGAGCAAAGAATGTAACTTATGACATCCACTTCTTGCTGCCATTTGGTATTTTGCAAACTGCCACTGCTATTAACAGTCACTTTTGAGTATTTATGATCTTGCAGTAAGTTGGAGCACTTTGATTCTCATAAGAAAAACAGGTTCACATTTAGAAAATGTGCCCTACAAGTAGCTGAGATCCCTCAGGGAAGCTGATGGATGGGGCCCACACAGGGGAAATGCAGCCACCTCGCCAGCCTGCAGAACTTTGCCTTTTCCACACACCCTAGTTGGAAGCTGTTTTTGTTTGTTGTGGTGGTGGTTGTTTGTTTTTATGTGTTTTTTTCCAGTCTTGGTATTTGAACCCTGGACCTGGGTGCTGTCCCTTAGCTCTTCAGCTCAAGGCCAGCACTCTACCACTTGATCTGCTTCCAGCTTTTTCTGTTTATGTGGTGCTGAGGAATTGAACCCAAGTTCTTATGCATGTGAGGCAAGCACTCTATTACTGAGCCACCTTCCTAGCCCCTTGAAAGCTGTGTGTTTATGTCTGGATCCTTACCCTGACAGGGATGGACTTTCTGTGTGGCCCTGGCATAGTGTCCCATGGCAAAAGGACATGTAGCTAAATACCAAACCACTTTCCACACATATGTCCTTGCACCACACCAGCCACAATGCTAGCAAAGACCAGAAGCTGGGATTTGACAGGAATTTATCCCAGAGTCCTAAACTGGTTCTTGGTATGTGCAGGACAGAAGGGAGAGTTTTGGATCTGGCCAGTGTTGAAGCATCAGCCCAAGTAGAGCACCAGATCCTAAACTAGAAATTGGGAAAACATTGGCTCCCACTTTGGGCCTCAGTTTTGACTCTTGCTACATGATGCTCTGAGGTCCATGAGGTGCTTCATTGCCAAATTATACAGGACTTGTGTTCAAGAGAAGTTGGGGTTTCCAGAGAAGGAGAATTGCATTTTAGGATTATTAGTTGTTTTTTGTTGTTGGTGGTGGTGGTGGTCGTGGGGCTTATACTCTTTGCCTGAGCGCTGTCCCTGTGCTCTTCAGCTCAAGGTCAGCACTCTACCTCTTGAGCCACAGCACCACTTCTGAGAATTGCATTTCAGTGACAAATTTACAAAGGTCTTGTCACTGTACATGTAAAGAAAGCATCATCAGCTTGTCAGTGAGAATCTTTTTACCAAGTGGATATGAGGGAAGGTTGGGGTTCCTGCTCTGTCTGTGAGACTTTAGCTGGGCTCTGGGTCTTCTCAGGCTTGTTTCTACTTCTGTAAAATCCTTCCAGGAAACCACTTCACATTGAGTTGCTATGGCTTCTTGGGCTCCTCTTGGCTGTGACAGCTTCTGACACTGCCCTTGTTTGGGGGCAGCTTGGATGGTTTTGAGGAGCCCTAGTCAGACATGCTTTAGAATCTGTTGGGATTCATCTCATGTGTTTTTGATTTTAGATTGAAGTTCATGGATTTGGGAGGAGAAAACCAGAGAAGTAAATGCCATTCTTAGCACAAAGTTGATGTATTTTCACTGTCAATTTGACCTTGATCACCTAGTCCATGGGCCTTCATAGTTCTCCAATGCCAAAAATCTTTTTCTTCCTTTTTTAAACTTTACTCCCCCCCCCACCTCCCAATCTATCTCTTTCTGTGTCAGTACTAGAGCTTAAACTCAATGGTGCTGTCCTTTAGCTTTTTCATTCAAGGCTGGTACTCTACCACTTAAGCCATACCTCCAATTTAGGGTTTTGCTGATTCATTAGAGGTAAGGGTCTCTTTGATGTTTCTGTTTGTGTTGGATTTGAACTTCTATCCTTAGATCTCAGCTTCCTGCATAGTTAGGCATGCCCATCTCTTTTGAGAAGACCTGGTGATGTAACATATTATTGACTGTTTGCTGTGCACCTGGTAAAGTGTTGTGTGGCAGGGCTATGAAGACACTCAAGACATCATCTGTGCTCAAGTATCCCAAGAATGAACTGCAGCTCAGATGTGTGCAACAATGCTCTCAGCGCACTGGGGAATGTGCATTGATAGTGTTCATAGGACTTCAAGGAAGTTAGTTACCTGACCAGGCTTTCCAATTTCCTGACTTTGTGCTTTAAGTGAATTTCCATGATTCCCTTCCATTTCCTTAAAACCATAATATTTTTTTTGGTTGGTTGTGGGGCTTGAACTCTGGGCTGGGACACTGTCCTTGTGCTCTTCAGCTCAAGGCGAGAACTCTACTGCTTGAGCCACAGTGCCACTTCAGGTTTTCTAGTGGTTTATTGGAGATAATAGTCACATGGACTTTCCTTCCTGGGATGGCTTTGAACCTCGATTCTCAGATCTCAGCCTCCTGAGTAGCTGGGATTACAGGCGGGAGCCACCAATGCCTGGCAAACCATAACATTTTAAATGTTACAAGAAAGAGAGAAAATTACAGAAGCTAGCATATTTCTTTTGGAGGCATACCCAGAGACTCATTATTTTTAAGCATTTTCTTAGCACTTCTTGTGTTGAAAGCATTTTTTAACTCATTAATTAGTAATCCACATTAATATATATATGGAATTAATCTATTCCAGACAGAAGTTTGTCTTGAGGAAATACAAAAAACTTAAGTTACTATTCCTTTCCACCTGTATCTTCTCTCTCCTCCCCTCCACCCCACTTTATCTTGTTCATTATTTAGATTATTGCTCTGATCATTACACTCTGATTGAGCACCACAAGTGTCCTTGGAGCTTCCACAAAGTTTGGGTTGGGTGTTTTCCCACTCTTCTGGACTCCAGGCTGTACATGGGTCTGCTGTGGGGACTCATTAGCACTTGAAAATGAAATTGGCCTCATAAATAGTCATCCTCAGGAAACAACGGGCTCTCCCATTTTTATTTTAGTTGCATTCAGCTGAAAACCTCTTAGCTTGTATTCTTGTTTGAGCAGAGTTTTTTTTCCTCCTTTTTTCCTTCTTGCGTATCCTAGGGCTTGAATGCAGGGCTAGGTCTTAAATGCAAGGCCAGGAGATTTTGTTTGTTTTTTGTTTGTTTTTCCTCGAGGCTGGTGTTCTACCACTTGAGTCCCAGCTCCACATCTGGCTTTTTGGTGGTTATTTGGAGCTATGTGTCTCAAAGACTTACTTTTCTTTCTGAGCTGGCTGAATCCTCAGATCTTAGCCTCCTGAGTAGCTAGGATTTCAGGTATTAGCCACTAGTATCTGGCTAGGAGGTTAGTTTTTACCTTCAGAAAAAAAATCTCCATAACATGACTACCATTTATGTCTCTCTGTGGAACAAGGGCTCCCCTGTATTTGATCAAGATGATAATTTTCCACCTTGTACAGATAAGGAAATTGAGGCCCATGAGGAGCAATCTCAAGATTGGTAAAAGTCAGAGCTGATATACATCTCCAAAGCTCTCCCCTTCCTATATTTCTTTGGTTCACCATTCTGGGCCTTCCCAGTGTGGTGCTCATGTTCACCCACAGTGGGCTGTCTGCCTTCCTCTGCTGCTGGCCTCTGGTGGGAGAAGCTTGCAGAGGATGTGATGGTCTCCTGATTATACTCTTGTCTTCATTTTGTCACCTGGTGATCTGCTTCAGGAGCTGCCTGTCTATGGGCCCCCCTGTCCTCTTCCTTCCTTCCTGTCCTGGTACAAAGGAGCCACTCTTGGTACTAAGATCTCTGTGACATCAGTTATGTAGAGAATCAGCCTATTGTCCATGTGGGGTCATAGATCTGAGGATTCTATCCCTGTCCTCTGGGAGCTCTAAGTGTTATCAGAGAAGAGCTGCCTTGTACTCCTGGGGTCCCCTTCATTGGCTCCTTTTCTTTCTGCCCTTACAGGTCATGCCTGTTTCAGTAAGTAGTTATTATATGCCAGGTCTCATGCTCACAGACTGCTATCTGTGACAACCTACTCATTAGTAGGTGAAATTATTGTTCCTCTTACCAGATGGGGAATGAAGTTCCTACAAGAATTGTTTAAGGGCTGGGCACCAGTGGCTCACACCTGTAATCCTAGCTACTCAGGAGGCTGAGATCTGAGGAACATGGTTGAAAGCCAGCCAGGGCAGGAAAGTCCATGATGCTCTCATCTCCAATAAACCACTAGAAACCCAGAAGTGGCACTGTGACTCAAGCAGTAGAGCACTTACCTTGAGCTGAAGAGCTGCGGGATAGTGCCCAAGCCCAGAGTTCAGGACCCCTGAACAAAAAATAAATAAATAAAAATAAATAAATAAATAAAAAATAAAGAATCATTTAAGGAAGGGGCTAAGAAAAAGAAAATACAGCTAAGAAAAAAAGAGAGCAGCAGAGATTACCAATCTCCATATCTAATAGATATAAAAAACATTCAAGTTAAAAAAACAGATTGCACCCTTGCACCCAGGTGTGGGTGGCTCACCACTGTAATCCTAGCAATTCAGGAGTCTGAGATCTGAGGGTCCTGGTTTGAAGCCAGCCTGGAAAGAAAAGTCTGTGAGGCTCTTTATCTCCAATTAACCTGCAAAAAACCAGAACTGGAGGTATGGCTCAAATGGTATAGCACTAGCCTCGAGCAGAAAAAGCTTAAGGAAGGGCTAGGAAGGTGGCTCAGTGGTAGAGCGCTTGTCTTGCATGCATGAGGCCCTGGTTCCATTCCTCAGCACCACATAAGTAAAAAAAGAAAAAAGCTGGAAGTGGTGCTGTGGCTCAAGTGGTAGAGTGCTAGCCTTGATCTGAAGAGCTAAGGGACAGTGCACAGGCCCAGAGTTCAGGCCCCATGACCAGACCCAAAACAAAAAACAAAAACAAAAAGCTTAGGGATAGTTCAGTCCCCAGTTGAGTGGGGCTCAGTGTCCCAGCTCTGAGTTCACTCTCCAGTACTTGCACCAAAATAGGAATAATATTAATAATTACTTAAGAAGAAACAGGAAATACTTAGGATGTGGTAGATGTTTGAATCCTGAAGCTCCCTGTTGAGTTGCCTTGTTTCCCTTGTAGTACTGTTGCAGTGGTGTGTGTGTGTGTGTGTGTGTACACAAGTAACCCTATTAGTTATTTTATTGTGACCGTTAGGACCCATGAGCAAGAACTATTATAAGAAAACAGAAGTGTTGAACAATATGCTGTAAGCTACAACAGTAGATGGCCAAGCCAGATGGACCCCAGGTATCCTTGATTCTGGACTGTGCACAGTTAACCAATCACAGACAGTATTGGCTCCTTGGTTAAACCCCAGAGAAAAAGCTGCTTTGCTAGGATGCTGCAAGATAGACTGGCCAAGTGAATATCCCGTGTTAAAACAGGGAGAGGCAAGTCAGTAAGGTGAGGGCTATGCAATGCTCTGAAGGAAATGGGCATAAGTGAGAGTACCTGTCCTAAAGGGGCTTGTGGTAATAGTCTTTCCCCACACCACCATCATAGAAGTTGTCCCTCAGCTTTTTGCTCAAGGTTAGCACTCTGCTACTTGAGTCATAGCTCCACTTCTGGCTTTTTTGTTGCTTTATTGGAGATAAGGCGCCTCATTGACTTTTCTGCCTAGGATGGCTTCAAAGCATGGTCCTCAGATCTCAGCATCCTGATTAGGATTACAGGCATGCGCCATGAGCACCCATCTATAATGCTGTTCTTCATGGCAGTGGCAGTCAGACAGGGCCTTCATCCGTGTCTTATATGGTCTCATCCTAATAGGTACTGTCCTCAGGCTAGAGTGTAGGGGGACTGACTGGAAATCTCAGGCCTGGCCACAGTGACAATTGAATGAGTTACATTTCTTGAATTTGGATGCAGGCCACCTGCTTTGCTTGTTGGGTTTCTGCTTTCAAGTGCTCTGCTGGACTATACCTGGGGTCTCTGGTGAGACGCCTGGGTGAATGTGGGCACTTTTCAGAATGGCTTAGAAGCAGCTCTTGGTGGCTTTGCAGTTTGGCTTTCATTTCTGGCATGTCAGTGCATTGGGAAGGTTCTGGTTCGAGTCAGGCTTAGCTTTGGGCTCAGTCTCTGCCACATGCTAGCTCTTTCTTCCATTCCAGATGAGTCACTGTCCATCTTTAGGCTGCCCTGTCCTGTCTCCTCCTCATATACCTGTCTCTGACTTGGGGCCAGGGATCTGATGAAGAAATTCTCTTCAGAGAAATAGAGATTCCATGGAAGGAAATTGATCATGTACAGCTGGTTTCTCCACTGGCAGTTGTTTAATTTTATTTCCCTTTCATTTTTCTTCCTCTTCTCAGGGATCACTGCCTATAAGGACTTGATAGCAACTAGACTTAGATGGTTAAATGTAAATTGGAGCTGGCTTCTGAAACTCCAGGTGAGTTTCTTCAGGCCTGGGAGATTTTTCAGACCCCTATGCACCTAATGCATTTTAGCCTTTATTTTTATTTTTCACCTATATTTTTCTTCTTGTATTACTTCTAGATGCCTTTTATTTTCGCTTAGGACTCAAGCATAATTTTGGTTGTTTTTAGGTGTAATTATAGAAGACCCAACTCATTTCAGTGACAGGAAGATTTATTATTTCACATAATAATAACCATGGTGGGGCTGGGGGTTTAGCCAGGGGAAGGGCACCCGCCTGGCATGTGTGCAAGGCCCTCGGTTCAGTCCTCAGCACTGGAAAAAAAAAGAAAAAAAATAATAACCATAGCACAAGGGAGACTGTAGAATTCATTAATTCAGTGCCTCAGTACTGTCTTCTTTTTTTATCTTTTGTTTTGTGAGCCATGGGGCTTGAACTCTGGGCCTGGGCTTTGTCCCTGAGCAACTCAGCTCAAGGCTAGCACTCTACCACTTTAGCCACAGGGCCACTTCTGATTTTCTGGTGATTTATTGGAGATAAGAGTTTCACAGGTTTTCCTGCCTGGGCTGGATTTGAACCATGATCCTCAGATCTCAGCTTCCTGAGTAGATAGGATTACAGGCCTGAGCCACTGGCACCTAGCCTGTTTTCTTATATTTATATTAGTACCATCTTTTGAATTGACCATACTGGGTATATTCTCCACAGGCTAAAGTTCATCATCCCAAGTTGGCTGTTGCAGCACCAGACATCCCATGTAAACACAGAAACCAACAGAATGGATGATGAGACAAAATTGGGATTTGTTTGCAAAGAGGACTGAGAAGTGACCACTGAGGTGGTATCAATCCTTGAAGAGAAACATATACCTTTTCTCTTTTGCTTGACAGGTTAAGAACAAATATCTTGTCATGGCATAATGAGATTACATACTGTGCCCTCAACTATTATTTCCTCATTTTATTTCCTTCTGCTCTCTACACTAGAAGGCCAAACAAGACCACTAGCTATTGTCAGAACTATGTACACCTCATTTTTACCTCCTTGTTCTAGGCAGGCTGAGCCTGTACTTGAACCACACCCTGCCCATGTGGCCTGCCCTGCAGCTGTAGCATAAGACAAAAACGGCTAGAGTCAACAGTACAAGCAGAGCCTCTCCCTTGTTCCCTCCAAAGTATGTATTTTGAAAACAATCTTCTTATTTTTATTGCAAGATAAAACAGAAAATATAGCTGGCGCTGTTGGGTTATGCTTGTAATCCTAACTCATCAGCAGGCTGAGATTTTAGGATTAAATTTCAAAACTAGCTTGGGCAGGAAAGTCTGTGAGCCTCTTCTCTCCAACAAACCATCAAAAAGCCTGAAGTAAAGTTGTGGCTCAAGTGGTAGAGTGCCAGCCTTGAGCGAAACAGCTAAGAGACAGTGCCCAGGTCTTGAGTTCAAGCCTCAGAACTGGCACTCCCACTCAGGATCCATCCAGGATCCTGCTTTCCCTTGATCTGTCAGACCTCCTCTACCTCCTCCTGTCTGTGACATTTCCACTGTCTTTTCTTTAGTATGAGCTTGACACTTTTGAAAAGGGCAGCTACTGATCCTGTGGGAAGCCTCCCAGTGTGACTTGGGTGGGTGTTTTTTGTATTTTGGCTGGTCTTGGGGCTTGAACTCAGGGCCTGGGTGCTCTCTTTGAGCTAGTTATAGGCTATCACTCTACCACTTGGAGCTACAGCACCCACTTCCAGTTTTTTGGTGTTCACTGGAGATATGAATGTCACAGACTTTTCTCTCTGGGCTGGCTTTGGACCAACATCCTCAGATCTGAGCCTCCTTATTGGCTAGAATTCCATGGGTGAGCCACTGGAACCCAGCTAGGCATATATTGGTTTGTTTGTTTGTTTGTGCCTAATTTTATAACTGAATGAGAAAGCTCATTTATGTCATATCAATTTCTGGTGTCTCATTGCCTGGATGTATCTTTGGTCATCTACTTAAGGTGATCCTTGCCAGTATTTTTCAGGATGAGGCCATTGTTTCTTACATGATAATTGGCAAATAACATGAGTCTATAGTTCAATTGTAAAGAGATTTTCTTCAAAGAGTATCTCTGTGCAGGTTTAGCTTAGGAAACAGATGGGAACCAGATGCTTTGCTTGAGATGGACATGGGCCAGGTTGGTATTCCAGCAAGATCTTCTGCCTCATCTCTAAATGGCCCAGCTTGTGAAGTGCCTGTGCTTCATCCTCAAGTTCTGTTTGAGAACCTAGCCTGATGTTGGAGAATTGCCTATAAGCTTTTCTGCAAGATAGTTTCCTTCCAAACTGACATTCACAAAGTGAGTTAGGTTTAATATAAGCAACACAAAATGGAAATGGTATCAAGCAGCATTTATTTAGTGTCTCTATGTATCTGCTACTATGTTAAATCTAAGGAAGGTGAAAGTCATAGTCTCTGTCCATGAATCCAGCACCTTTTCTTCAAAGTATGATCCTTTGAGCTCCTGTTCTGACACAATTGTTTAACTACATTGGTTTTACTGTTCTCTTTAAATAGATTTTCACCTGTGAGACTCATCTTCAGTGAAACACCAAAAAAAATCTGGAAGTGGAGCTGTGTTCAAGTGGCTAGGCCCTAGGGTAGAACAAAAAAGCTCAAGAGCAATGCCCAGGCCTTGGGTTCAAGCCCCAGAAATGAGGTAAGAGGAAATTAGCAGCTACTAGATAAAACAGAAGGTTAAGAGGCCAGAGCTAGAGTGGCTCAAGCCTACGATTATAACTACCTAATGGATTGGGCTGCTTGTACCAGCCAGGAAGAGGTGCTATGCCAGGGAGGGTGAGGCGAGTTTTCGTGCTGGCTCTGCCTTCTGAGATTTCTGCTTGTATTCTCTAGGTTGGCACCACCTCTTGGCAGTCTTCTGAGAGCCTTGGGATGCTTGTGAGTGTGTGGTCCACAGACAGTCCAGAGCCTGGGCACTTAAGGAGCTGGGCATGAAACCCCACCAATTAAGCTGCTTAGTGTGGAGCCCCATCACCAAAAACGGGTGGGGGAAGGGTCTTCCCACTTTACTGTCTGTGTAGGTTTTTCCCTTTTCTTTTTTCACTTCCTGTATCTCTCTGAGTAATTGCCTTTTTTGTGGGTCATTTCGAGAAACAGAGCATTGAAATCCAAACTCTGTATTTGGTTGGAGAGAACTGAGGTGTTTCCCTGCTGTTTCATCACCATCTTGGCCCCTCCCTTTCAGGTGGAGTTTTTCTTAGGTGGCCAGTGGGCCTTGATTACCAAAGGATAGGTACATAAAAGAATATGTTTTAATGCCTGCAGTCTGTAGTTAGACATTTCTGTTAATATAACCTTCCCAAGTTTAGGAACCAAAGGGGGTGGTCTACACTAAAGTATTTCAAAGGGATTAAATCCTTTAACATAGAAGCTACATCTAACTCAAAGGAGAGCAAAGTGGAGGAGGCTTACGTAGCCATGGCCAGTATCTTTATTTAATTTAGTTAGTTTTCTTTAAGGTCATATTCATTCTTTCTAGTGCCTTGAACTCTAAGGTCTATAAATGGATTGTAACTTCCAATTTATTCCTAGGTTGTTAGTTAATAATTAAGAACTTGGACCATGAATGCAGGGCCATCTTTGGACCCCAAATCTAAGGGTAAGCCAAATCAAGGAATTAGTACACACCTCAGCTCAGCCTGAAAAATTGTCCACTATTACTAACAGATACCAATAGCCATACTTTCCAGGCTTTACATCTGTGGAGTCCACTTTCCCAAATTCATGATCTGAGGTTCTTCATATATGAATTCTTTCCATAGGTTCCAGCTTTTCAGCATTTACCTGATGGAAATTACCTACACACATTACAAAGAATTGTCAGGCTGAGGCCCCACTAGTTTCAGAAGTTTTAGGCAGTGGCCTCACTCAATTTACCTGGGTGCAAATATCTTTACGTAAACTGACAGAAAGCTTGAGCCTGTATGTTATTTTCACAAGTTCAGTATCAACATTTGCACACTTATTACTATTGTGTTCGCTTCTTCTTTTAATCTTAACAACTAGTAGCTCTAGAGAACCAACTGGTTTTAGAGTGGTCTCCCAAGCTACGTGATCAGCTCAGATGTTTCCCTGTATCTTAGGGTCTCTAGTTTCTTTACTTCCTGTATTGTACTCTGAACCTTGGAGTCTTCTTCCATTTTATTCTCCTCCTTTTCTCTCAAACTTGCTTTCGTGATCCCACTCTAGTTCTCAATGTGCTCCTTAACCTGCAAGTGTTTTGGCAGGGTCACAGGAGAGTTCTTTGACTAGCCAACTGCTGCTCCTTCTCACAACACCTTTGCTTGCTCTTCAGCTCCTCCCTTAAGTTCACAAAGGTGCTATTGAGAGGTAATTTTTCCCACCTCCACCTGTTCCATTGGGACATGAAGTTTCTGCATTACATTTATGGTGAAGATCTCAGCAGTCTTTTTGGCTTTTTATTCTAGTAGTCTCTCTTTCTAGTTTTCCACTTAGTGTATTTTTGTGACAGATCTTCCAACTGTTTGTTAAGCTCTTCTGTTTTTGTTCCTAATGCTCTTTTCCTTTCCCCGGCACTCTCTGTCAGAGCATGTGGTCCTTTAACTCTTTCTGAATAGTACCAATCTCTTTCTTGAGCCTGATATTTTCCAGTTCACTTTTCCTGGCCTCCTCTTCTATGACACAGCACTTCCCCGTCTTCTCTGCTAACTACTCTTTCCTTCTTTCTCTGTTGCTTTGAATTTCTGGTGACACTCTTCAAAGCTTATAATCAACATGTACTTCAGCCTAATACATTCTTATATCAGGTCCAGCTCCTTTGTCGTGGCGATGGTTTCTTAATGCAGCATTAGGATCTCTTCTTGGCCTCACTTGTGGTTAGCAAGGATGGCAGCATTGCTGTCCTGTGCTTGTTTGCCTCTGACCTGTGGTCCCCTAATTTGCCTCATGCTCACCCAGGCTAATGTACTTGAATTTCATTTGATTTTGAGTGTTTTCTAGGTTCTTTTTGAGGATTTTCTTCTCCTTTTTGACTCGCACAATTTCTTAATTTATATCTTTAAATCTTTTCTTCACGTCAAATAATTTTCTCTGTTTTCTCCAATGTGCTCTTCTATGTGCTTTCAGTCTCTTAGTGGGTTTTGACTGGTATATATTGGAGACTCAGTCTTTTATAAGACTATGTTTTGAGATAGAATGGTGGAATTTTTTCTTTGCCACATTTCTTAACTTCAGAGGGCTGCTTTTTAAATTAAACATAGTTGGAATTCAGAGCCCCAAGCTCCTTTGCATGTTTCTCCAGATATATGAACACATTTTCCAGGTGGTTAATGTGATTAATTAACCTGTCATTTTCTATCTTTCTCCTCCTTGGGCATTCTTTTTCCCAATGTCTATTTTGTTTGCAATAAGCACACTGATGTAGTCCTAGAGGTTCCCTATTGCCATTTGCAAATGAATTGTACTGTCTTTGCCAAGGGTTTCTTTATCCCTATTCTGGTGTTCCTACCAAAACTCAAACCCTTTTCTTAGACTCATTTTCCCAGGTATCTCTGTTAACAAACACCCTCTGGACGACTAATTCCAAAGTAGAATAAACTTTTCCTTCAAAACCTTCTGACTTTTGAAGCTTTATTCTAATATTTGGGGCTGTCTGGGTAACAAATGCCATATTTAGGAGGACTCTTTCTTTCTCCAGGGCTTCAAGATCTATAGGCCTATACATCCTATAGGCTTCTGGGAGAAGTTTCAGAAAAGCATTAGGGTACTCACTGGGGAACTGTAAAATCTCACCCAACTTAGATTGATGATTTGGCTTTTTAGCCACTGCGGTATCCCTGCTAACAGAACCTGGCAATAATAGGTAAGCACCTCCATACTTCAATTGCTGTTAGTCTCAGCTTGGGTAAGTCTGTGCAAAGACTTGCTGGTTCAATAGTGGGGCTACTCTTTGGTAGAAGGACCACCTTCAAGTCACCAAGCAGGATTCACTCCCTTTTCTACCAGGTGAAAAGTGACTGTAAAATTTGCTGACACTCATCCCAGATGTGCTTGTGTTTGAAAATTACTGTCTCTAACGAAGTAATGAGCCCCTTTTTTCTGAAAAGCATGGATTTTGCTGTTTCCAGTTATACAGGTCACTAGTTGTAAAGGGAACATATATTAGAAATGGGGCTTGCCCACCATCTCCTCCATGTTCCTGTCTCAAAGGTAATAAGGGTAACATACCACATTGTACCACCTCAGATTGGTACAAGTAACCACTTTTGGTATGGGAGGACTTAACATTAGAGGTGATGATGGCAAAGAATAGGAGAGAGAGTACATCAGTGCATCTTCCTCTGAGGAATTCTGTAAACCTGGAGGCGAATATGTTTTGGATATGACACCTTTAGGCCTTGTTCTCCCATCCTGAGAAAAGGAGTAAACAGAGGTGCATACAGGACACAGAACTATCAGCATACATACACAGACCAATAGCCACAGACAACCCACATCTCCCATGCCTCTCAATGTTGACCTCTACAGGAGGTCCCAGATGACAGAGAGAATGTCCCAGATTGTCTCTTGAGGAGGCCACAAATGATCTTTGGAGGATGTCACATATGTCATTCCTAGGAGGCCCTAAAAGACCTCTCATGGAGGTTTCAAATGGCTTCCCAAGGAAGTGTTAGATGACCTCCAAGGGATGTCCCAGATGTCCTCTCAATGTGGCTGAGATTACCTCTCGAGTAGCTCCCAGATGGCCACTCACAGAGGCCACATATGAACTTCAGAGGAGGTTCCAGATAACCCTCTTGAGAAAGCCACCGATTACATCCAGAGAAGGTCCTATATGGCTCCTCAAGGAAGTCACAGATGATGTCCGAAGATAGTCATACATTTCTCATCAAGGTAACCCGAGATGACCACCCAAAGAAGCTCCAGATGACCTCAGGAGGTGGTCCTAGATTGCCTCATAACGAAGCCCCAATGACTACTTTTGAAGAGGTATCAGGTGGCCTCCTGAAGAAGCCCCAGATGACCTCTGGAGAAAGTCCAAGATGGCCCCTGGAGAAGGCCCCAGATGAACTCCAGAGTAGGTCTCAGATGGTTTCTTAAGGAAGTCACAGATGTACTCTTGATGAGGTTCCAGATGGCTTTCTTTGGAAGCCCTACACAGCCTCTCAAAGAGTTCCCAGATGGCTTCCCAAGGAAGCCACACTTGACCACTAGAGGGGGTCCTCAAAACAGGCTGGCAAGCTTGCCCAGACGTAGCCTTAGAGGTTCCTAAATGACTTTTGTCCCTGTTGGTCCTCTGGAGACAAACACTCGAGGTAAACTCTCAACCCTGAGTGCTGACACTCTCTCCTATGGGGATTTTTCTCTGGGGGCAAGGCCTGTTGCCATCCAAATGGATTATGTCAATGTGGTCTCTAAAAATTAGGACCTTTATAGTTCAAGAGAATCCATCGAGACACAGTTAATATAATAAATGTTCTCCAAACCATCAACCCCCAAAATTATGATATCAAGAGCTCCAAACATCAAAGGGCAAGCCTTTTTCTCCCCTTCCTTTGTCTCTCCTTCACAGTCCTATACTTCCTTCGAGGTCTTTCCCTTTTTCTCTTCTACCAGTTCTTTCTTCTCTTCAGGCCTCTCCACTCTCCACAGGCCTGAACTGCTTTGCCTGGGTCGTCAGTTGCCATTCTTCACCTCCTGCTCTCCCTCAACATCCTCTCCTCCGAGGTCTTTCCCCTTATGCTATCACACCACTTTTTTCCTTCCAGGACTTTTCCCTTTTTCTCTCCACTTCTATTGAAGTCTGTACCCCTTCTCCACTCCAACTGCCTAACATTTTTCAACTGTCACATTTCAAACTGCCCACAGCCCAATAAATTCTTAACAGCTCAACACGTGGAAATTAATGCACCAGCACCTCCCACCAAATGCCCCACCTTCTTTGGTGGCATACTTTGTCCTCTCCAGCTTGCCAGGAGATGGGGCCACGCTGATTATTGGACCCTATATATTATTGGGACCCTGCTGATAATTACAGTATCTTCCTTGTGAACTGGTAGCAACTGAAATTGGAAATTTGATTGTGATATTACAAACTCGTTGTGACATCACAAACACATTTTGACATCATCACCACCACGACATCAGAAAGCAATTGTGACCACATTGTCATTGTTACATCATGATTCCATTGTGACATCTCAAATCTATTATGACCTCTTAACTCCTTTGAAAAATCACATGCCCTTTGTGTATCCATATCCTTGTTGTTAAGTAATGACAATTGAGATCAGACATGCCACTATAACATCAAA
This sequence comes from Dipodomys spectabilis, assembly GCF_019054845.1. Classification (NCBI taxonomy): domain Eukaryota; kingdom Metazoa; phylum Chordata; class Mammalia; order Rodentia; family Heteromyidae; genus Dipodomys; species Dipodomys spectabilis. The sequence continues at coordinate 1,829,698 of NW_024870718.1, read as the reverse complement.
AAGTGTTTGTGACATCCTCAACAGTGTCATATCACTTTTTCATTATGGAAACATCAGCTCATTGTGACATCACCAAACTCAATGACATATTGCATTATGACAACAATTCTCATTATAACATCATAGACATATTGTGAATGCCTATTCTGTGATTCTGTGGTATGAGAATTGATATGAGAAAGGCACTTTTGTGCCTACATAACCATTTTGACATCATAATCACTTTGTGACATCACAGTGCCATTGTGCTATCACTAACACAATGTGACAACACAAACTTCTCCTGTCCTCATAACTTTTGTGACATGCTGACATTGTGATATCTTAGACCTTTTGCCCTCAGAATTTGTTTTCAACCTCATATTTCATGTGTTACATGAGATACCAGAAATCCACTGTGACATCATGACAATTGTGATATCACACTGACAGATGTCATGATCATCGTGTAATATTATGACTTCACAAATTTTGATGTCACAGTTAGTTTCTGATGCCATACAGATAAGGGGTAATCGTAGGTCTATGATGTCATAATTGGTGGGTGATATCCAAATGATAAAAAGAATCCCATTTGTCATGAAATCACAGAGAATAAAAGTTCACAAACAGACTGAGGTATCTCCAAAGGCAGGTGTTGTCACAAATGTCCTAAGAGTCTTGTGATGTCACAGTGTGACACAATATTCATGGTGTCTGTCAGTATGATGTCATAATGATCATGATGTCACAGTGGATTTATGATGTCACATATCATAACTGAAATATTATTAGATTTAAAGCAGATTACAAGCTTATAAAGGCCCTAAGACATCACAATTGCAGCACATCTCAAGACTTATGAGGACAGGGCAGATTTGTGATGCCACGGTGTGTTAGTGATATCACCATGGCACTGTGATGTCACAAAGTGATTATGATGCCATATATTTATGAGATCACAATGGTTTTCTGATATCAACCCACATGCCACATTTGAAATAGAATGAAATAAGAGAATAGGCATTTACAATGTGTCTATAACATCACAATGACAATGTAATGTCATAATGCTATGAGGTCATTGTAAATTGGTGATGTTGCAAGGAAGTAATGATGTCATAATGAATATGTGGTGATGGGGTCACAAAGGGTTTGTGGTGTTACAACGGCATATATGAATTCAATTGTCATGTGTTCACAATGAGGATATGGGTACACGTATGGACTGTGATGTCACAAATGCCATGTGTGTTTTCAGAGGTACTTAGGGGTCATGATAGCTTTATGATACACAGTTGTGATGAGGTCACCATGTTTTTTTGATATCATGATGATTTTGTAATATCTCAAACACATGTCCCAATTCAATTGCTAGTATTTCACAATGTGCATAAAGTTCACAAAAGGGGCTTGAAGTCCTAATGGACATGGATTTTTAAAAATGTTATGAGTTCATATTAGGTTTGTGAATACACAATAGGACAGTGATATCACCATGGCAATATAAACTCACTACATCATTTCAAAATATTCTTTTGGTGTCACAATTAGTTGATGATGCCACATTCGTGATGAAGTCACAAAAGATCAGTGATGTCACAATGTGTTGGGCATGTCACAATTACATGATGGTTCTCAATTGTCTTTAACTTACAATGAGTATATGAAATCACAAAGGTACTGTGGCTTCTCCAAAAGTATGTCTTGTCACACATATATTGAAATCCTAAAAGATTTGTGATGTCAGAATTTGACACAATGGTTATGACATCTGGCAGTGTGATCTCACCATGGTCATGATGTCACGGGGAATTTGTGATATCAAATGTCATATGTGAAATCTAATGAGGTCGACAACAGATTATGAGGACAAAAAGGCCTAAGGTATCAGAATTGCAGCATGTCACAAAAGATGATGACAGGATAGGTTTGTGATGTCACGGTGGGTTTGTGATATTACAATGGCAACGTGATGTACAAAGGGATTGTGATGTCACAATGGTTATGAGTTCATGATTTGTTTATGATATCAACCTACAGGCCACATTTGAAGTAGAATGAAATCAGAAAAGGCATTCATACTGTGTCTATGATGTCACAATGACAATGTGAAGTTCTAATTCTATCATATCATTTTCGTTTTGTGATTTCACAATGAGCAGATGGTGTCAAAACTTCAATGTGATGTCACAATTGTGATGATCTCACAAATTGTTTTTGATGTGAAAATGTCATGTATGATTCTCAATTGTTACTATTTCACAGTGGGGATTTGGGTGCACAAAGGGACTGTGATGCCACAAAGCTATGTATTTTTTTCAAAGGTTATAAGAGGTCATAATAGATTTGGGATGTCACAGTGTGATCCTAGTGTCAAAACAACAATGTGATTTCACAATGGGTTTGTAATGTCACAGTGGTGATGAGGTCACAATGGGTTAGTTATGTCACAAGTTGTAATATCACAATTATTTGTCCAAATTCAATTGCTCCTAGTTCACCATGAGGACATTGTAATAACCAGCAGTGCCCCTATAATCCACGGGAACAGATAGTCATCATGGCCTCCTGGTCTAGACCACCGGAGAGGGGAGTACATGCCACTGGAGGGGGAAGGACATGCTGCTGAAGGAGATCGGATGTCAAGCCCCACATGGTGAGCTGCCAAGAAGTGATTTGGCATGGACATTTGGGAAGTTATGTTTGAAAACCCTTATGCAGGAAATATATTCCATTGGGGGAAGGGTACAGCCTATATATAAGATGCATGTTCAGAGCAACAGAAGGGGAAAGAAAAAGGAGAAAGTCCTGGAAGGAAAGAAGTGATGAGACTACAGGAGGGTAAAGACCTGGGAGGAGAGGAAATTGAGGGAGAGCAGGTGGTGAAGGATGGCAACTGGCCACCTGGACAGGGCAGAGCAGGTCTGTCAAGAATAGAGCAGCCTGAAGAGAAGAAGGGAATGGTTGAAGGAAAAACTGAAAAGACCTGAAAGATAGGACAGGTCTGGATAGAAGTAGGATGAAGAGAAAGGAAAAAAGCCTTGTCCTTTGAAGTGTAGAGCTTTGGAGATCATTATGTTGGGGGCTGGTTGTTTGCAGACCAGTTAACAAATGGCTGGGTTGATCTTGAGAGGTCTGAGGATTCGTGGTTGAGGCTGCATTTAGCTCTGGGCATCCAGCTCAGGTCAAGGTAGTCGCTTATTACAAAATTTGTAAGGTCAAGACAGGTTTGTGATGTTACATTGCATTAATAATATCACAATGTCAACATGAGTTCACAAAGGGATTGTAACGTCACAATGGTGATGTGGTCACAATAGGTTTCTGAAATCAACCTATATGCAACATTTGAGATAGAATGAAATCACAGAATAGGCAATCACATTGTCTCTATGACCTCACAATGAAAATGTGATGTCATAATGCTATGAGGTCATTGTCATTTTGATATGTCACAATGGGCAGTTGGTATCATAACAACGTGATCTCACTCGAGATGATGTCACAAAGCATTTGTAATGGTACAATGGGATGCCTGATGTCAGTTGTCCTTTGTTCACAATGAAGACATGGTTATCCAAAGGGACTGTGATGTCACAAACACCATGTGCTTTTTCAAAGGTGCTAAGAGGTCACAACAGGTTTGGGATGTCACAAGGTGATCATGATATCACTGTGGTAAGGTGATGTCACAAAGGGTTTGTGATATCACTTTGGTGATAAGGTCACACATGGATAGTGATGTCACAATGAATTTGTGATATCACCATTATATGTCCAATTTCATTCTACTAGATCACAAGATACGAGTTCACATAAGGAGCTAGAAACCAGAAAGGCCATGAATTTTGTAAAATACTAGGAAATAATAGATTGGTGAAAATGCAATGGTGAAAATCCCATTGACAATGTGATGTTACCATTACATGAGATAGTATTTTTTTGAAGTCACAAACAGTTGGTGATGCCATACAGGTGAGGAGGTCACATAGATTTGCGATTTCACAATGGGATGGTGATCTCACAGCCTCATGCCAGATCTCTAATTGACAATGAATATATAAGTTCACAAGTGTTAATGGTCTCTCCAAAGGAATATATTGGCACAAGTTTAATGAGTTTTAACAGGATTGTGTCATAATGCGACTCAGTGGTCATGACATCTGGCAGTGTGATGTCACAATGGTCATGATGTCACAGTGGATTTATGATATCACGTGTCATACCTGAAGTATTATGAGTTAAACAATTTATGATCTCAGAGAAGCCAAAGATAACACACTGGAAGCATGTCAAAAAGTTATGAGGATAGGACAGTTTTATGATGTCACAGTGGGTTAGTGATATCATAATGCCAATATGGTGTCATAAAGGTATTGTGATATCATAATGGTTAGTGGTCACAATGCATTTCTTTTTTTTTTTTCTTTTTGGGTCCGGTCGTGGGGCCTGAACTCTGGGCCTGGGCACTGTCCCTCAGCTCTCAGCTCAAGGCTGGCGCTCTACCACTTAAGCCACAGCGCCACTTCCGTTTTTTTCTTTTTGCTTATGTGGTGCTGCGGAATCGAACCCAGGGTCTTGAGCATGCAAGGCAAACGCTCTACCACTGAGCCACCTTCCCAGCCCTCACAATGTATTTCTGATATCAACTCACCTGCCACATTTGATATAGAATGAAATCACAGAATAGGCATTCCAAGGTATCTGTAACATCACAATGACATTGTGATGTCATAATGCTGCGATGTCAATGTTGTTTTATTATGTCACAATGGGCTGATGTTGTCATAATGACAATGTGATGTTACACTGGTAATGATGTCACAAAGGTTTTGAGATCTCAATTGTCATTAGCTCAAAGTGATATGGGTACACAAAGGTCTGTGATGTCACAAAGGGCATGCTTTTTTCAATGCTTTTGAGATCACAGTAAGTTTGAGACATCACAATGTGATCATGGTGGCACAATGGCAATGTGATATCACAATGAGTTTGTGATGTCATCGTGGTGATGAGGTCAAAATGGGATAGTGATGTCTCATCAAGTTTGTTATATAACAGTGACATATACAACTTCAATTTCTTCTAATTCACCATGAGGATACTGTAATAACCAGTGGGGACAGAATTATCTTTGGGAGCTGATTATCATTTTAAATTCTTGGCCTGGCCCCCCGGAGAGTGTGGGGAATGCTGCCAAAGGTGGAGGTGTCTAACCTCACATGGTGAGCTGTCAAGAAGTGATTGAACATTGGGCAGTTTGGGAAGTGATGGTTGAAAACTGTTAGGCAGGAGACCCGTTTGAGTGAGGAGGGTTACAACCTATATATAGGTTGCATTTTCAGAGCACTGGAAGGGGAGATAAAAATGGGAGCTCACGGATGGAAGAAAGTGGTGGGACAGCAGGAAGGAAAAAATCTGAGAAGAGAGGAAGTTGAAGGAGAGCAGAAGGTTGGCAAGTGGTCACTGGCACAGAGAAGGGCAGGCCTGTGTAGAGTGGAGTGGCCTGAACAGAAGAAGGAAGTGGTGGAAGGGAAAAAGGGAAAGACCAGGAAGGAAGGACAGGTCTGTGGCGAAGGAGGGAGGAATGGAAAAGTAAAATGCCTTGCCCATTGAAGTTTGGAGCTTTGGAGATGATAAATTTTTGGATGTTGGTTTGCAGACCAATTAAGAAAGGGTGCCCATTGGAGGTCTGAGGTTTGGTGGCTATGGCTGCTCTTGGACCTGGGTATCAAGTCCAGGGTAAGGTAATCAGTCCCCTTTCTAGTGTAAATTGGTTTATTATATTAAATGTGACTCAATGGTTTTTCTCCTTGCCTTAGAGGTCATAAGTACAGGAGTTCACAGAAAGAGCTTGAAGTCTCAAAGGCCATGAATTTTCTAAGATGTGATGTGGCCATAATAGGTTTGTAAAAACACAATGGGACAGTGATATCACGCTGGCAATACCACAATGTCATGTCAATGCTTTAAGACCACAATTAGTTGTTGATGCCATTGTCATCATGAGGTTACAATAAGTTTGTGATGTCACAATGGGTTCATGATGTCAGAGTGGCATGGCAGTTCTCAATTGTCATTAATTGGCAATGAATATATGAGTTCAAAAAGGGACTGTAATGTCCCCAAAAGCATGTGTTGTCACAAATGTGATGCCATTCTAACAGTTTTGTGATATCACAATGTGACACAATGGTCATGACCTCTGGCAGTATGATGTCACAGGGGATTTCTGATATCACATGTCATACCAGAAACATGAAATTGAAAACAGATTGTGAGCTCGCAAAGAGCCTAATATATGACAATGGCAACATGTCACTAAACTTATAAGGACAGGACTGGTTTGTGATGGCACAGTAGGTTAATGATATCACAATGCCAATGTGATGTCACAAAGGATTGTGATATCAGAATGGTTATATTGTCAAAATGGGTTTCAGAAATAGAATGAATTCCTAGAATAGGCTTTCACACTGTTACATCTATGATGTAACAATGTCACTGTGATTTATAATGCTATGATGCCATTATCGTTTGGTGATGTCACAATGAGCTGATGGTGTCATAATAAAAATTTGATGTCACTGCTGATTTATAATGCTACAATGGTTATTAGGTCACATTATGTCTCTGATATCAACACACATGTCAAATTTGAAATACAATGAAAAAGTTGGGCGCTGGTGGCTCACATCTGTAATCCTAGCTACTCAGGAGGCTGTGATCTGAAGATAACAGTTCAAAGCAAGCTCAAGCAGGAAAGTCCATGAGACTCTTATATCCAATAAAAACCACTAGAAAACCAGAAGTGGCGCTGTGGCTCAAGCGATAGAATGCTCACCTAGAGCTGAAGAGCATGGAGTGCACCCAAGCTCAGATTTCAAACTCCACGACCCACGACCCACACACACACACAAAAAAAGATTAAAAATAGACATTCACATTCTGTCTATAACATCACAATGAAAATGTGTCCTCTTATCACTGTAGTTTTGTGATGTCAAAAGTAGTTGATGCTGTCATAATGAGAATGTTATATCACATTGGTGATGTCACAAAGGGTTCGTTATGTTACAATGGCATGTCTGATATCAATTGTCAGTTCATAATGAGGGTATAGTTACACAAAGGGATTGTGATGTCACAAAGGATATGTGTTTTTTCAAAGGTGCTAAGAGGTTCTAATAGGTTTGGGATGTCACAATGTGATAGTGATGTCAAATGACAATGAAAGCTCACAATGGGTTTGTGATGTCACATTGGTGATGAAATCAAATAGTTTTGTGAAGTCACATCTCATAATCACATGTCCAATTTCAGTTGCAACTATTTCACAATGAGAATATGAGTTCACAGAAGAAGAATGAAATATAAAAGGCCATGAATTTTCTAAAATGCTATGAAGACATACTAGATTTTTGAAAAAACAATGGAACAGTGATATCACAATGGTAATGGATGTTGCAATATGATGACAATATAGTTTTGATATCACAATTGGTGAGACCACAGTGGTGATGAATTTACAAGAGGTGTGTGAGGTCACAATAGGTTGGTGCTATCAAAATGACACATATGATCTCAATTGTCATTAACTCTCAATGAGTATATGAGCTCACAAAGGGACTGTGATGTCTCCAAAGGCATGCGTTGTCTCAAAAGTGATGCAGTCCTAACAGGTGTGTGTTGTCAGGATGTGACAAAATACTCATAACATCTATCAGTGTGATGTCACCATGATCTAGATGTCAACTGAATTCAGGTATCACATTTCGTTCCTGGATTGTGTATGAGAGCATTGCAATTTCACAGTGGTTAGTGATATCACAATGAAAATGTGGGATCACAAAGGGATTGTGCTACCACAATGGCTATTAGAACACAATGTGTTTCTACTATAATAGGTTTGTGTTATCACAATTGGTTGGAAATGTCACCATGCCATGCCAGATCTCAAATGTCATTAATTCACAATGAAGATATGAGTTCACAAAGGGACTGTGTTGTCTCCAAAGTCATGTATTGGCACAAATGTGATGAAGTCCTAACAGATTTGTGAGTTCACAATATGATACAATGGTCTTGATATCTATCAATGTGATGTCACAATATTCATGATGTCAGAGTCAATTTCGAATATCATATGTCATACCAGAATTATTATGAGTTTGAAAACATTATAAGCTTACTAAAGGCAGCATATCACACGTTATGATTAAAAACTCAAGGTCTTTGGAGCTTAAATTTCTTTCTTCGAAATTGTTTCCTCATTGTGAACTAGTAGAAATTGAAATTACACATGTCATTGTGATATTACAAACTCATAGTGACATCACAAATTCATTTGGTCTCATCACCACTGTGACAACACAAACCCATTGTGACATCACCTTGCTGTTGTGCCTTTGCAATCACATTGTGACATCACAAAGCTATTGTGAACTCTTAGCACCTTTATAAAACACATGACCTCTGTGGCATCACAGACCCTTTGTGTACCCATATCCTCATAGTGAACTAATGAAAATTGTGATCACACATAGCATTGTATCATCACAAATACTTTGAGCAATAATTATGACTGTGAAATCACATTGTCATCATGACATCTTCATCTCATTGTGACATCACCAAACCCCAATGACACCATATCATTTTTTCTTTTTATTTTCTTCTCTGTTATTTATTGTAAGTATAGTGTACAGAGGGATTGCAGTTACATTAGCGAGGTAATGAGTACATATCCTATCAAACATTGCTGCCTTGACATTATATTGTCATTTGGATGTCATAGACCCATTGTGAATGCCTATTCTTTGATTTCATTCAATTTCAAATGTGCCATGTGAGTTGATATCAGGAAACCATTGTGAACTCATAACCTTTGTGACATCAAATTTCTTTGTCACAGAACATTGCTTTTGTTATATCACTAACCCACTGTGACATCAAATACCTCTCCTGTCCTCATAATTTTTGTGACATGCCATTGTGATATCTTAGGCCCTTTGTGAGTTGAAATACTGTGTTCGACCTCATATTTCAGATATGACATGAGATATCTAAAATCCAATGTAACATCATGATATCACAGCACTGGACATCATAACCATTGTGTCACTTTGGACATCTCAGACCTGTAAGTTCTTCACCTTTTTGATTACATATAATTTGGTGCCATCAGAATCCTTTCCCAAACTCATATATGTATGATGAGTTAATGACAATTGAGATCCTACATGCCATTGTGACATCACCAACCCCTTGGGACATCTCAAATCTATTGAGACCCCTTATCCGCATGGCGTCACCAATTGTGACCTCAAAACATTATTACAACATGATGTTAAGACATTACATTGTCATTGTAAAATCACTGTCCTATTGGGTTTTCACATGCTATGACCTCATTCTATGAAGCTTCTTCTATCACCTGGTATCCTCACATTGAATTATGAGTAATTGGAATTGGATATATCATTCTGATATTATAAATAAACTGACATCACAAGACTTTTGTGACCTCATTACCACTGTGACATCAAAAACCCAATAAGACATCTCATTTCCATTGTGACATCTCATTCCCATTGTGACATTATGGATCACATTTTGCCATCACAAACCTATTATGACTTCTTACCACCTTTGAAAACACACGTGACCTCTGTGACATCACAGAACTTTTTTGTATCCATATCCTCATGGGGAACTAATGACAACTGACATCAGACATACCATTGAAACATAACAAATCTTTTCTGACATCATCATAATTGTGAAATCATGTTGCCATTATGACACCATCAGCTAATTTTCACATGTAAAACTACAATGATATCATAGCATTGTAACATCACATTGTCATTCTGATGTCATATACACGTTGTGTTTGCCTATTATGTTATTTGATTCTATTTCTAATGTGGCATGTTGGTTGATATCAGAAACCCATTGTGAGTTCATGACCATTGTGATATCACGGTGCCTTAGTAGCATCACGTTGCCTTTGTTATGTCACATTGCCAAATTGATGTCACAAAGGGATTTTGATGTGACAATGGTTATGACATCACAATGAGTTTCTAATATCAACCCATATGCCACATTTCAAATACAATGAAATCACAGATCAGGCACTCATAATGTGACTATGATATCACAATGACATAATGGCAAATCCTATAATGTCATTGTCAATTTGTGATGTCACCATAAGCTAAAGATGTCATAATAACAATGTGATATGACACTGGTTATGACGTCACACAGGGTTTATAATGTTACAATGGTTATGAGGTCACAATGTGTTTCTGATATCAACTGATATGCCACATTTGAAATATTATGAAATCACAGGATATACATTCACAGTGTGTCTATGGCAGCAAAATGACAATGCTATGATGTCACTGTAGCTTGGTGATGTCACCATGAGCTGATGGTGTCATAACGACAGTCTGATGTCAAATTGGTGATGATGTCACAAAGGGTTTGTGATGTCAAAATGGCATGTCAAATCTCAATTGCCATTAGTTTATAGTGAGGATATGAGAATGAAATCATAATGACATACACAAATGAACTGTGATGACACAAAGGCCATGTGTTTTTGTCAAAAGTGCTAAAATTCCTAACAGATTTCAGTTTTCAAAATGTTAATGATATAAAAATGGGTTAGTGATGTCAAAACTAGTTTGTAATGTCACATCTTATTTCAAATTTCAATTGCTACAAGTTCATAATGAAACACGTTCATAGAAAGAGCTTGATATCCCAAAGGCCATGAATTTTCTAAGATGTGATGAGGGCATAATAGATTTGTGAAAGCATGATGGTACAGTAATACCACAACTGCAATATGATGTCAAATTATGTCATGAGTGTTATGTGACAATTAGTTGGTGATGCCATAATAGTGATGAGTTCAAAATACCTTTGTGATGTTGCAATAGATTGCTGATGTGACAATGGCATGCCAGACCTCAATTGTCATTAACTCAAAATGAGTATATAATTTTAGAATGTGATTGTGAGGATTCCAAAGGCATTTGTTGGCACAAATGTGATGAAGTCAGAACAGATTTGTGATGTGACAATGTGACACAACAGTCATTACATCTAGCAATGTGATGTCACAATATTCATGATGTCACAGTATATTTCTAGTATTTCCCTAATTCTAATGACAGCTTGTGGAATAGATCTATGTGCTGAGTCCTTCATTGCATGCTCTGTGCTGAGTCTTGCACAGGGAGCTATGTGCAGAGTCTTTCATAGGGTGCAGTGTGCTGAGTCTTGCATTGGGTGCTGTGTTCTGAGTCTTTCACAGGATGCTGTGTGCTGAGTCAAGCTAAGAGTGCCATGTGCTGAGTCCTTCTCAGGATGCATTCTTTCATTGGGTCCTTGTAAGAGCTACATACTGAGACGATTATGCAGACAAGAAGTTTGAGCTCAGATATGTCTCCATGGCAGGGACAAAATTATGTATTACTGAAGACTAGTGAGTTGTCTCTTGAAGACAATTGTTTTGTTCTGCTTTGGCTAAGTCATGACCTTGAACTCAGGGCCTAGGCTCTGACCCTTACCTCTTGGGCACATGGCTACCACTCCACCTTGTGGAACCACGGATCCCCTTGCAGCAGAGTGCCATGACCTAGGGGTCGATAGCTGCCTTCTCAGGAAGCTGAGATCTGAGGATCTAGGTTCCAAACTATCCCAGACACAAAAGGTCCTATGAGACTATTAAGTCCAATTGACCCCTAAGAAACCTGAAGTGGAAGCTTGGTACTTTTGGCTCATGCCTGTCATCCTAGCTACTCAGGAGGATGAGATCTGAGGATCATAGTTCAAAGCTAGTCTGGGGCAGGAAAGTCCTTTAGACACTTAGCTCCAATGGGTCACCAGAAAACCTGAAGTGGCTCTGTGGCTCAAGTGGTAGAGCACTAGACTTGAGCTGAAGAACTCAGGGACAGCACGCAGGCCCATGCATCATCTCCTACAACCAACAACAACAAAAAAGCAGAAAAAAATCTAACAAACCTGAAGTAGAGGGCTGGGAATGGGCCTTAGGGGTAGAGTGCTTTGCATATATGAAACCCTGGGCTTCATTTCTCAGGACCACCTCACTAGAATAAAGCCTGAATTAGCTCCGTGGTTCAAGTGGGAGAGAGCTATCCTTGTGCAAGAAAAACAAAGTACAGTGCTGAGTTCAAGCTCCAGGACTGGTGTATGCACGCGCGTGCGCGCGCGCACACACACACACACACACACACACACACACACACACACAGACCAGAAGTGAAACTGAGACACAGAATGGTAAAGCACTGGGCTTCTCCATTGAGCTCATGTTCAGCACCCAGGCCCTGTGTTCAACCCAAACCTAGCCACCCAGGGCCCAACAAGGAGAGGTCAAATGTTTCAAAACATGATGAGCTTCACCAGCCCTAGATGACAGGAAGCTTTCTGTTATGTGATATGTGCTTGGATTTCCCAAGCTTCCAGAAACCTAGGAAACGCATCATAGGCCCATCATCACCTGCAATTAAACATTTCATTAGGTTCAATATCTTAGTTTTCTGCCAGAAGAACTCCTGAATTTTATTGAGCACTGTATCTGAACACCAGAATATAGTCTCACAAAGGCAGGATAAGTGCAGGGAACTTGGCCTGCCAAGGGAGGTTACACAAATGAAGGCATCCTGACAAAACAGCGAACTGGGGAGAGAGATAGCTTGGGGTACAAAGAGGCCTTTTTCTAAGGGCCTTCAGAGCCTACCCACACTCATCCTCACTAATTGGCCCAGATGGAGTTGTTTCACCGCTGTACAGGAGTAAGGCCTTTTGTTTTCCTGTTCAGACAATGAGTGAGACTTCTTCCCACAGCATGGAGTAGAGAGAAACCCTCAGGCTACACGGAACAGTAAGGGGAGTACCTGAACATGCACTGTTTTGAAAGCACTCTCTATGCTATGAAATCATTGTATTATAAACAAATTTCCTAGTTTGGTGCTGTTCATTATAACTACTCTGGAGCTACACCTAAAGGAACATCCATACACACGCAAACACATGGAGGTACAGGACCTTTTTGTGGGGGCAGGTCCTGGGGTTGGATTATGAGCGTAGGCATTGTTCCTGAGCTGCTTTTGCTCAGGTATTGCATTAAAAGCCCCACATCTGGGCTTTTCTCTGAGCTCTTAGAAATAACAGTGTCATGGACTTTCCAAAACTGGCTGGATTCAAACTAAGTTTCTCTACATCTCAGCCTCCTCAGAGCTGAGATTAGAGTCAGCAGCCACTGGCTCTTCCCTTTCTTTCCTTCTTCATTTTTTACTCTGGACAAGCTGACTTCTTAACAGGGTCATTCCATTGGTTTGAATTTATAAGTAAACTACCCAATGTTCTTTATAGCTGCTTTCTCTGAAAACGATTTTCTCTCCTCATCTTCTCCTCTGGTCACAGGCTTGCAACCAAAAGTGAGAAATGAGTGTTCCAGGATTTGGGAGCAAATGTCCACAGGACACATCAGTTCAGTCACTTAGCATTGAGCTGCAGTAAATTTACTGTCTCAGGATGAATGGAACAAAAGCTGGAATGATCCTCATGCAGTCTGCACTGCTCCTTTTGCCTATAAAATGACCTACTAATTATGAGTGTTTCCAACCTTAAGTATCTAGAACACACTAGAAACATCTTCCTGTTTCTGTTTTTCTCCAGTACCTCTCGAGATTTAGACTAAAGGTTTGTGTGGAGCGGTTCCTCGGCGAATCCCTGAGGAAAGTTGCTTGAATCTTCCTCAGATCGCTGTCCAAAGCCAGCCTGAGCAGGAAGTTGTGAGTCTCTTTTCTCCAATAAACCACCAGAAAACCAGAAGTGGAGCAGTGGCCTAGAGAGAAGAGCTCCAGCTTTGAGAGAGAAAGCCAAGCAGGAGATATTGGCCAGAGGAGGCTGGAAAGCCTGGGAGGTGGTTATGTCCAATTTTTATCGACCAGATGGCTGGAAGTGGAGCTGTGGTGGTGGTCGAGCCTCAGCCTTGAGTAACACAACTCAGGATTGTATAGGGCCCTGAGTTTAAGCCCTGGGATGACTACAAAAAATTCAAAGGGAGAAGACCAAGTTATGTATCAGTGCCTTACCTACTTATGTGTGTATTACCTCCCTGAGTGCAAACAGACCATATACAATGCTTCTGCTTTTATTTACTGATTTATTTTTCAGAGATGTCTGTTGCACGAACTGCATCTTAATCTTCATTTCAGGCCCATCACTTTTCTCTTCCAGGGTTTCAGGCCTGTGTCCTTATATGATGCACACTTAGGCTTTCAGCAGGGTTTATTTACATTTTATTATGAGGCCAACACAGGAACAATCACAAATCAGGCAAGGGAAGACAAGATCAGGTTTCTTAGAAGTAACCGGTATTCAGAAAAATTAACTTGCGGATGAAAAATGGCAGCATACTTATGTAAAAAATACCATTAAGAAAAAGATGAGAGGGCTGGGAATGTGGATTAGTGAGAGACTGTTTGCCTAGCATGCAAGAAGCCCTGGGTTCGATTCCTCAGTAGGACATACACAGAAAAAGCCAGAATTGGTGCTGTGGCTCAAGTAATAGAGTGCTACATATAGTGCCCAGGCCTTGAGTTCAACGGAGAACTGACAAAGAGATAGATAGGTAGGTAGGTAGGTGGGTGGGTAGATAATAGATAGATAGATAGATAGATAGATAGATAGATAGATAGATAGATAGATAGATAGATAGATACAAACATGATAGATGAATCTGCTCTTGGACGTCAAGAGGGAAGAAGGGAACAATTAGCAGTCATGAGGCCTTCTGCAGTGTGCCAGGATACCAGCATCGCATTCACATAACCACAGAGCAGGAAGACTGTCTCTCTCCCACTTCTCAGGCAGCTGAGGGCCCCAGAGCCAAGAGGGAAGAGCCAGGTGCTTGGAGAGAGAAGAGAAATGGCCCTGCTTCTCCTTGGACTGGGGATTGGCATGAATGATGTGCAGAAGGAAGGAAGGAGATTGGACTCACCGAGGTAGAAGAAGGGCCTTCAAATCTGAGAAATGAAGAGTGAAAAACCCACTCCTTAAAACCAGAGATCAGGGTTTTCAACTCTGTTCCTTTCCCCCCCACACACAAACACTCGCACACTAAACTGGCTCTCTGTTGGTAACCTAAAGATAGTTTGAGGCTCCCTTCACCTGAGGGAGGAAGGTTAATCAGTCATTGTTTGAAGAGGCTGAGAAAAGCCTGACCCTGGTATAACTCTATAAATGTTTGAAGTCCCCCCTCCCCCGTTGCTGGTTGTGCCTGGAATTAATGAAGTGGTTTTGCAGCTCACTTTCCTGTTGAGTGTGTACACTCTGCCTCCTAATCCTGCAGGCCCTGGTCTTTTCACCTAGCCTGGCTTTTGCAACTCTTTTCTGTCCTTCAAATACAGTGATATAATGGAGTTCTTCCTGCTAACAGGGCTTTGACCCTGAGAACTTCATTTGAACCCATGATGGGTCAATAATGTTTCTTTCCAGCTTCTATAGCTTGAGAACTTTAAGAACATTTAGAGTGCAAGTAACTTCTCATCACCAAGGGAAACCCAGGAAGCTCTTGAACATCTGAGGTTTCAGAAGTGGAAGTCAGAGTGTCATAGACTTTCCTACTCTGGCTGACTTTACCCTGTGATCCTGAGACCTCAGCCTCCTAAGATAGGGTGATGGGCGTGAGCTACTGATTCTCTGCTAGGTTCAGAACTGTAATGACATTTTCAGTACAAGTCAACTGCTTATCACAAAGGGCTTGGGGAGCATATTAACCCTTTCAACATTGGATCTTTCAGAACCCTGTAGCACACAAGGTTATAATGCTAGAGTCTCAGAGACTGGGCATATGGATCTACTAAACTTGAACCTTGAGTTCTGACTCCAATTCTGGTATACATCAGCATTCATTTTCCAGAGAATGTTCTCTTAATTAGCAAATAGGAAAAGTACTTTGATTAACCCTCACATTTTTCCAGTTGTGTGTCTCGAACTCAAGCCTGGGCACTGTTTCTGAGCCCTTCAGCTCAAGGCAAACAGTACCACTTGAGCCACAGTGTCTTTTGGTGGTTCATTGGAGATAAGAGTCTAACAGGCTTTCCTTGCTTAGCCTTTCTTTGAACTGTGGTCTTCAGCTCCCAGTCTCCTGAGAAGCTAGTTTTCCAGATGTCAGCACCAGAATCTGGCCTATTATTTTTGAAAATCCTGGGGCTTGATCTTAGGGCCTGGGCACTCTCTGTGAGCTTCTTTATCTCAAGACTAGAGCTCTACCACTTGAGCCACTCCACAGCTTCTGGGTTTTTCTGAGTATGTGGCACTGAGGATTCAAACCATGGCATTCATGCATGCTGAGCAAGCTCCTTACCACTAAGTCACATTTCTAGCCCCACCCTTAAATTTTATCCCTCAACTTGCCTATCCTCAAGAAAAGGCCTCTGATTATAAATCATCTAAAGAAATCCCTATAGGAAGGTTTCCAAAGATAAAGAAGACAAAGCTCATCTGTGGGCGAGACTCTAAACATGTGAAGACTGTAACAAATGCTTCCATTTAATTATGTATCATGTTTCAACACTTAATGAAGTATAAATGAAAATGAATCAATGTCTTAAATTATTGTGAATCATTTTATAATAGATGTAAAACATGTACTAAATATTATGTGTATAATAATACTAAATACAATAAACAATAAATAAATGAATCAAATAAAATACAAAATCAATAATAAAATTTATATGTAATAAACATACATATGTAAGTATATATCATATATTACACATGTATAGTAATATTATTTTCCATTGCAGGGCATTCATTTGGGCTTTCAGAACTCTAGCCTGAATTTGTTTTCCTCAAAGACATTAAGCTTCGTCTTCACTCTTGGTGCAAAAGAGTTACCTGGAGGGTGAGATCAAATCACAGCAATTACAGAAATACTGACCCCAGTTCCATGACAGTAGCTTATTTTTTTTTTTTTTTTTACTGAAAGCAGTTATGTTCATTCAGTTTCATACAGAGCATTTAAAAAAAAAGCAGTGTAGAATTTTATACAGCTTTTCAGACATCCTTCCATTATCCCCAAAGTGCTTCTCTGAGCACTACATTTTTTCTTTTTTTGTACATTTTTATGGCAAAAATGTTGTACAGAGGGATCACAGTTACATGAGCAAGGTAATGAGTTCATTTCCTATTGAGCATTGTTGCCTCCTCTTTTGTTTGTTTTCCCCCTACCTTCCCTTCCCTCCCATCTCCACAACTACTCCCCCTGCCGAGCTCAGTGACTTTTTTTTATTTTTGGCTTGGCACGGGGTTTGAACTCAAGTAGTGGCAACGCTGCACCTTCCCTCACATTGCTACAGATTTACCAAGACCCTGAGTACAAATTCCAGGTTAAGGAAGGAAACTGGCAGAAATTCCAAACGAGAGATCTTTATTTCTTTTTAATTTAGTTAAATAATTAATTAATTGTTTTATTTATTCTTTATTTTTAACCACGGGGCTTGAACTCAGGTTGTGGCTATGCTGACTCAGCTTCCATCACCCTAGGCTGTGGTGCAGTCTCTGGACCCATAGCCCATCCTGGGATCCTAGGCCCTGAGGGTTTGCAGGAAGAAAAAAAAGTAGGATACCACAAAAAGTGGCGAGCTTCAGAGGGCTGGGGTATTATGTCTTTTTCTTTGCACCGTGGGTCTGAATGACAAGGCTACAAAGTGGACATGACCTGCCGTTGCTCATACATGCAAGGCAAGCACTCTACCACTGAGCCACCTTCTATTTTCTCATTCCTGGGAGAAGCTGCACATGATCCTCATTTTCAGTCTGTACCTTTGGATACGGAGGAACATCTCTCCTTTGCTCTCCATCAATTCCCTACTTTCCAGTTAGAATGACTTAGAATAATAAAAATGTAAAAAGAGAAAATAAATCATCATGAAAAAAACAGATGCAGAAAATTCACTGTATTTTTCCCACAAGTTCAACCAATATGAACTATTGGGGAAATACATGGACACCTTATTCCCACTGGCACTGACTCTAGTTAGGCAATTCTGATGAAGATGAGTAACAAAACGAAAAAGTGAGAAATCGTATCAATTGCAAGAAAAAAAAATGGAGTAGGATCCAAGCAAATTTCTTCTTTGTGCTGCTGAAAATAATCGGCTTACTATAGTGTGGTGACTACTTTCCATAAAGGCCACTCATGTGAATACTAGTGATGACAATGAATATACCCCTCTTCATCGGGAAGCCTACAGTGGACATGTAGACATTGTCCATGAGTTGGTGGCTCAAGCAGCAGATATTCATGCAATAATTGTTAATGGCTGGATACCCCTGCGCAGTGCTTACTCGTGGAATAATACCAGTGTGGCGTCTTTCTTACTTCATCATGATGCAGATACCAATGCCCAAACTAAATGCCTCTTGACTCCCTTGCATCTTGCTGCTGGGAATATAGATAGCAAAGATACACTAGATCTCCTTCTGTTGAACCATTATATCAAACCAGGTCTGAAGAAAAACTTGGAAGAAACTGCCTTTAATATTACCAAAAGGATAAGTATGTATCACTACTCTTTGAAGTTGTGGAAGGTTGTACAAATTGTTCTATTAAGTTGTAATGGTTCGGTTAAGTTTCTTTTCTTTTATCTTTTTTTTTTTGTTGAATTTTATTATTTTACTGTGAAAACACCATACAGAGGGGTTAAAATTACATGGGGAAGGTAATGAGTACATTTCTTATCAAGCATTGTTGCCTCCTCCTTTATTTCCCCTTCCCATACCTTCTCATCTCCCCCCCACTCCCATCCCCCCTCACTACCCCTCCCCCCCGTCAAAGTTGTAAAGTTTGTTTTTCTACCTGACGTCTTGTATATCTCATTGTTGCAATGGGTCAACCTGTATCCCTATTTAAACAATTTGTTTTTTCCCTTCCCCTCCACAAATCATACCAACATCAAATAAAATTAAAGTAGGGGTTTTACGGTGGTGGAGGGACATACAAAGCAGCAAATATATCATCTTATAAATATGTTAGAAACAATTGCAAGAAAGAAAAAAGTAACATTTGAATCCTTATCTTGGGGTTCAATTCAACTAATATCAACTTATCTGACCATTTCTGTTTGTCTCAGACATATATTAGTTATTGCTAATAAGGGAAACCATGGGATCTATGTTTCTTTGGGCCTGGTTTACTTCACTTAATATATTGTTTTCCAATTCTTTCCATTTCCTAACAAATGGGGAAATGGCATTCTTTCTGAGGGAGGCATAAAATTCCATTCCATAGAATTCTATTTTCTTAATCCATTCATCTACTTAGGGGCATCAAACAAGACCATACTAAAGCTACCAGAACAACTATGTTTATCGCAGCATTATTTAGCATAGCTATCAGTTACGTTTCTTAAACATCAAAATGCCAGTCCATTCTTTGTGTCCATACAAAATATTTTCACAATCCAAATAACAGCAATATCTTACTGTAAAAATTCCGTGGAATTTTTCCAATTGAATTGCCTGACTTTGATGTCAAAATGTATTTGAATTGTTTGTGTACATCTATAATGATTTCTGCAGAGTTTGTGATTTTTTAATCAGAAATAATTTGATCTTATCTGTTGAAATGAGTGGTACAGAAGCTAAAGATATTTCTGGTTCTTGACTGAAAAAAGTATATTTTAAAATATTCTATATTCTGTGTTTGCATAATATCCATAATCTATTTAATTCTTTCCTAGATATACTTTGAATTCAACATTGTTTTATAATATGTTATTTATTAATAAATGTGTCCTTTCAGATTGCATTTCATATAGAAAATTTAAGATTATATTTTCTAGGTTCTTTTTTTTTTTTTTGGTCCAGTCATGGGCCTGAACTCTGGGCCTCTGAACTCTGAACGCTGACCCTCAGCTCTTCAGCTCAAGGCTAGCGCTTTACCACTTGAGCCACAGAGCTACTTCTGACTTTTTTCTTTTTGCGTATGTGGTGCTGAGATATCGAACCCAGGGCCTCAAGCATGCAAGGCAAGCGCTCTACCACTGAGCCACCTTCCCAGCCACTTTTTCTAGGTTCTTATAGTAGTTTCTTTCTTTGGGATAAAATGATAATGTTAACTAATTTCAAAAGTTTTGTGAAGTTCTATGTAAAGGCCTTTCTAAGGTGAAGATTTAATACACTGATGTCAAACTAACGTTTAATTCTAACACTTGCATATATTGTTACACTTGTAATTTTGTAATTAACCTTTTAATAACTGTTTTTCATTTCTGCAACTGAACAATGAAAAATATGGAATACTTCACAAATTTTCATATCCTTGTGCAAGTGTTATGTTAATCTCTGTATTGTTGTAATTTGGGTATACGTGCTGCTGAAGCATGTAGTATCCTCTAAATTTAAGTAGTTAATGATGCAATCTTTATACAGGCTTATATCCTTGGGTGCCTATTTGTAGCAAGGAAACCTTATTGTTCCTAACAATACTATTGATCTTATTTCCCTAAAATAATGTGTAGAGTGGAAAAAAATTATATTGTTCGGTCGATTGCTCACATTTGCGTTTTTTTGTCAATGACAATTTTAAGGTTTTTTCATTTTAGATTTGATCATACTTTGAAGCACTTATAGCTAGGTCCTAAGGTGATGGCTTTTTCAAGTTCTTATTTATGTAACTGAGTTAGCTTTGTGGAGCTAATAGATTCAACGTAAGCCTTGCTTAAGAGCTACTTCTAAACTTCTTCAGCTTAAATTTTCCAAATGAGGTCTTACTGGCACAAATTTCTACCTGACCCTTTATCCTTCTTCCATGTAGGAACAGACCAACCAGAATATCCTACCCTGACAACATAGATTGTCTTACTGGAACAAAACTAATCTTAGTTACAAGGGATCATAGAGAGATGAACAGTTCAGCAGAACTGTTCAGACTAGAAGGTATTTTATCAAAATTTAAGTGTCTATTATACCTACCATTTCAAAAGTAACTAACGCCAAGGTGAAAAAAATTCGTCATATGCATGATTTCCTAATGTCTGGACTGTCTACCTTCCAACCAGGCAGGAACTTACACTACTGCCTTTCTATCACCAAATATTTCCATAGCTCCAGGAGAAGTCCATGTTTCTCCTCATTATTAAGCCTTAAATTGGTAATGTTTTAATCACAGTGTTTCCTCTTGCCTCCAGGCTGTAAATCTACAAATGCTAAAGATTTAGGTCTAACTCTACCTATCACTGAGGTACAGATAATGCAATAATACTTTAAAACAGAGTTGTCTTTGATACCCTAACCACAACAGAACAATGCAAAACATGTGCCCTTTTTATTATATTATATATAGTTATATATTTTATATTTATATGTGCTGATTTCATATTTCACACAGTAAAACTTAGTAGAATTAATTGATAATTTGACAAATAAATTGATAATAATTTATTCCAATAAAGAGAATTAGAATACAAATAATTAGGTTTAGAATACAAACTAGAATATAAAAAGTATCAATGTAATGTCTTCACTATAAACTTGTGATGCCTTCTAAGTGTTCTTGTTCTTCTGAATTCACATGGTAAAAAAAAAAAATGTTGATTTCCTCTAAAGTATAAGGAATTTTACTCTGCTGCTCTGTTTATTGTTTCAACTCGCTTGTTCCAAACTGTTTTTTCTCCATATTTCTGAAGCATACCTATTGATTATACCCAAATTTTTCTGATATTATGTATACAAGATATTATCTTCTGCAAGATGTATGAGTCCTAGGATCCCATGTCCCAGTTACCCGCCTCATCATATAACAGGGTCAAGACTTCTCAACTAGGCCCAGGCAACATGCCAACAGAAATAATTGAAGAGCCATGTCAATTTCTCATTTCCAATAATATTTCAGGGCCCCAATTCCTTGAGAAGCAGGAATTAGCAGTAAGCAATAGTGAAATGCAAGTCAACTTAAAATGAAGGATGAGATCACAAAATCTATGAGAAAGTACTGCAATTCAAACTTTCAGTTTACAGATGACTAGCCCATAGGAGTGAACAAGATCACAAAGTGTCACAAGACTATTTTTAATACCCCTTCCCTAATGATTAATGAACGATTTCAGTCCAGCATAAGTGGGCCTGAAAAATAGCTCCTGGAAGGATAGATCCACAATTGGTCTATAAAGGTCAGGAAAACTTGACTTAGAGGTCAAATGTAATTCAGAAAAAAATTAATTGAGAATATCCTTAGTGCTTGATAACACTGTGATATGTACAAGTTGCCATGTCGAAAACAAAACTTTACAACTTGGGTTCGGGAGAGGGGAGGGAAGATTGGGTCGGGCGCAGGGGGAGGATGCTAAAGGATGAGAAGTGGAAACAAAGGAGGAGGCTACAATGCTTGATAAGAAATGTACTCATTATCTTCCCCACGTAATTGTAACCCCTCTGTACAGTATTTTCACAATAAAAAAATACACTGGTACTTCAGTAAAACTTGGTTCTGTGGTATAAAAATGTTGTCATTCTCAAAATATTTAATCTCCTGAAAGTGTATTCTTTTTCAAATAATCTTTGAAAAATCAAATTCGCAAACCAGGTACTAGTGGCTCACGCATGTAATCCTAAATACTCAGGAGGCTGAGATTTGAGGATCACGGTTCAAAGCCAGCCCAGGCAGGAAAGTCCGTTAAACTCTTATCTCCAATAAACCACTCGAATATCAGAAGTGGCACTGTGGCTCAAGTGATAGAGTGCTTGCCTTGAGCTGAAGAACACAGGGACAGTGCCCAAGCCCAGAGTTCAAGCCCCACGAACTACCAAAAAAAAAATCACATTCGCCAAAATAACATTTGACAAATAAATGATACTTAGTGGCAATAGAGTTACAATAGAGGTGCAATAGAGTTGATTTACTTACCCAGCACTAATGCCAATCAGGTTCAACCATTCATTAAACTGTAGAAATAGTACCACCCACCATTTCTGTTATTCATTTGGTGCCTTTCAAATTTGTTAAATGTATCAGCCTCCCATATTTCAAACCCAAACGTTAGATAATAAAGTAAATTTCATCATTTAATAAGGTACATTTTAAAAAGTCACAAATAGTTGCCTTATCATATGTTATTTTATGTTTTTCCTATCTGTCTAACATAGTAAATCTTGAATATGGGTACTCGTCAGAGATGTGACAAACATAAAATCTGTCTTCTATTTCTATCATATTCCTCTATAATAGTAAATTTTAATTTTCTTTTTTTCAAAACCTAAATGTACTACAAAATATTATCCCATGTAAAATAAAATAATCACACACCCTTGTACAAAGCCATTTATAAAAATTGGTTGTTTGGAATACATTCTAAACCATTTTTAAACTTTCTTGTTGACTAACGATTAATCTTCTAAATGGATGAGAATTAAATCATGTCTAGGTGCTTCACGCCTCCAGTCTTGCAAATTAGTATTGCAGATGAATGAATTATGGAAATATAAGCTGACATAAGTTCAAGTATATGCAGGATTGAAACTCCATGGAATGTATATAAACCTTTCAAACTATCAACAGAGAGTTTAACAGAATGACTATCAGGAAGTTGAAGCTAGAGGAATAATTGTAAATACATAGAATGAATGAAAAATGGAACAAGGGGCAAGCACAGCTAGAATATCAATGTACACAAGTGATAAGGAAGTGGTAAATCTGAAATACATCTTGGAGAAGGAGTTGGTTGACTATGATAGAAGGAGTGAAATCTGATCCAGGAGCATTGGACAATTAGATGGACATATTTAATTGTAACACACTTGCACAACCTTTTGAAATTCAGTTAAAAAACACACAAAAATTATAACCAAACAGCAATCTCTAGAGAGTATGAATATGACCTCTCAAAATTTTAAGCAGTTAATGAAGGGCAGTATTAAGAAAAGCAAACAAAACTATTAAAAGAGGGCAGTTTGGGGTAGGGGAGAAATTTGAACAGATTTAAATAGGTTGTCTCAGGTTATAAATCACCTATATCTGCTGCAAATGTTATCTTCCTTCTGTGAGTTCTCTCTGAACTGGATACTCCACACTTGATAGCTTGTGAAGATAGAATGCAAGAGAAAAGATCAAGAACCCATTACTCCGCTGGAAAGAAAACAATTCTCTATGTTTTCTTTCATCTCTCTTCACTACTCTTTCTTCATACTTTTAAGTCAATTAATTTTTAATTATATATTTCCTTCATTATTCTGGAAAAGTAATTAGTGAAAGTAATTCACTAAATATTATTTGCAATTTTTTTTATCATGCTGTTTACTTGTTCAAGGGAGTCCATTAAACTTCACCCCTGCATTTGGTTGCCATAAGAACCCAACATTGATGTTAATCAAGACAAACTGTAATGTAAAACTTTGTCTACAAAAAAACCAGTCCAAGAAACTGTGATCACAAATGTTTGGATATCCGTTTTTCTTTTTTTCTTTTGCCTTGAAAGTCTTCTTGTGTCGGGCTGGGAAGGTGGCTCAGTGGTGGAGTGCTTGCCTTGCATGCTTGCTGCCCCGAGTTCGATTTCTCAGCACCATATAAGCAAAAAGAAAAAAACCAGAAGTGGCATTGTGGCTCAAGTGGTAGAGCACTAGCTTTGAGCTGAAGAGCTGAGGGACAACGCCCAAGCCCAGAGTTCAAGTCCCACGACCGGACCCAAAAAAAAAAAAAAAAAAAGAAAGAAAGTCTTCTTGTGTCTAAAGTGCCCACAAACATAAGTACTCCAACACTTTTTGGTTCAATCACGTCTAACCTCAAAGATATCCTTTGCTAATAAGATGCTTAGAGGAAACCGCAGAATACTCCACTTTTATCTTCTCTCTTAAGACTCTCCTTAGATACCATATCAGAAACAGTGAAGTTATTCTTTGCAAAATTATTTCAATAGATTATTTTTCTCTTAGTCTTGCATTTGGTCAACAAGATATATGGAAGAGAATAAAGTTAAAGCACCCATACCTTGGATGACAGTGTCTGTTACAAAGGACAATGCTTCTATGTCCTATTTCTATGTCCTCCTCTTAGCTCTTGCCTGATTTCCGATTAATCACAGCTTCTTGGCTCCAAGTCTAGTGAAGGTGAAGGACTCTAAGACCTCCCCCACTGCTACATCTTCATGGTTTCTCCTTTAAAACTCTTTTAAGTTGCCTCCATTGGATGTGGGATTTATTTTCATGTCTTCATTCAATCAGTTCTGCATTGTAGTGACCCAAATCTGCTCTGTAAAATCACTTTAGGTAGCAAAAATATTACAATCTATATCAAAAAGTTTTGGCCTCCCTCCACTGTTGAAGCCAATTTGCTTAGCTAGGGCTTCTAAGAACACTCTTTTCTTACTTTTTCCATGTGGTCAATTCTTTTCTGATCCCAAAACTTTTTGGCTTATGTAATAAGAGAAGTATTCACTATCTCATTTTAATAAGGATTTATATTTGTGAGCCACTTAGAAATGTGAAATCACTGGTTTGAAGTATCCAATCAGAATTTTTTCTGTGTTTCAATGATTCACATGCAAAGAAATTGTGGAAAGTATTACAAACAAAAAGTGTAAACCCAATAGCTTTTTTCATTGTGGAGGGCACTTTCTCCCTAAATATTTTGACCCAAATTATCTTTTTCAGAGGATTACTGTTTGGTAATTAAAGGTCAATTCACAAATTTTGATGTCTTTTTTTTTTTTTAAGAAATTTGAATTAAATTGCACTATAACCTTGTTTCACACAGTGAGAGAATATTTCCTGGGTAAGGACAGTTTTCAAGGAAAGCTACAGGATTTACAGCAAGGTTTCTGAGGTTTGTTTGTTTAGTGTGAAAATGAGCCATCTTCACTCACATTGCTCCCTTTCCACTAAGTCTCCATGGATTTCTTTGCATGAAAGCCTATTTTCCCAGGCAATTTTAAATTTTCTTAATAGGCTACGTTGTTTAAAAGTTTGAACAATTAAAATTTATGTGTCATATTTTTAAAACTCTTTTGAAATTCCTTTATCAAAACCGCAAATTCACCAATCCTAATTCCACCTTTACCATCAAAAACAGTTAACATGTTGTTTTCACGATATAGTGTCCATGCAACTACTATTTTCCAGTGGCTTCGTTATGCATATATATGACCATATAAGCTGATGTTGAACAAAATGAACTCCAAGATATGGAATCAGAGAATTTTATTTGCGGTTGTTGTTTTTTATGTATTATGTGATTTCTATTTTCTTTGGTTTTTCCCCTTTGGTTGATCCTTTGCTGTATTTGATTTTGGTACCCTGTGTATTGTGTATACATTTACCTTAATTAGGGAAGGGAAGAGGAACATCACAATGGTGACACAAATGACAAAGGTCAAACCAATGCATTAGCAATACTCACAAGACAATATGTTGGAAATATACATTACAACTTGTGAGGGGGTACGTAGGTGAAGGAAAACTGTGAGAAAAGTGAGGGAGGGGGTAACAAGTTTGAAAAGTTATGTATTCACTACCTTACAATCACTGTAACCCGACTGTACATCACTTTGACAATAAAATTATATTTAAAAAATAAGCTGCATAAAATAAAATTTCACTGTATTGGTATAGTTAACATTATTCTTTATATAGTAAAATTAAAAAAATCAATACTATTTGGCATCTAATTTAATTACCCTTTCTTTATCAGAAGGTCGTCAACTTGAATGTTATCCAACTAGACAATATTTTCACAATATATTTGCATATTTTGGAAAAAAATCAATTTAGCACTTCACACACATAAAACCAAAAACAATTTACTTCTATGGAAACCCATAACTTTTAAAATTAAATAAGTTGTGAGGACAGAATATATGTGTTCTTCAAAATTCCTATGACTAATAACTACTCATTTTCAGATTCTGAACATTCCATACCTGAGAGATTCAAAACAGTACTTGTTTTCATGTTATATAATTCTGCCATGGATGCAGATTCCAATGGGGTGTTACACATTGAGAAGTCAACAGAAAAATAGCCACATTCTTGTAGAGGATAAAACTATGAAGCATCTGTAATAATTCTTCAAGAATAAGCAATCCCAAGCTTTATGCCATAAAGTCATCCTAGCCCAACAGTTTCCAACTTGTAAGGTGCACCTTAAAATTCCCTTATTTCACATCATGAATAGCTTATCTGTACTGTGAAAAAATACTGCACCTCTGGTATTGTGATGCCTTCCTTGTTCTGCAAAGAACACCACAATAAACTCAGTTGCATCAATTTTCCCCCAGTGGTATTCTTGAGATCAGAACTCTTGCAAATATTATTTATATTTATACTTTTTAACTATCATAGATATTCAGGATACTAAGATCAGAAGATTATGGTTCAAAGGCCATCCAGGCAGGAAGGTCCCTTAGAATCTTATCTCCAATAAACTTCTCAGAAAAAGCCAGACACAAGTGGCACTGAGGTTGAAGTGGTAGGGCAGGAGCCTTGAGCTCAGAGACACTGTCAAGGCCCAGAGTTAAAGTCCTAGGTCAAACCAATAAAACAAAAACAAAAATTGGGCTGGGAAGGTGGCTCAGTGGTAGAGCAATTGCCTTGCATGCATGAGGCCCTGGGTTCGATTCCTCAGCACCACATAAGCAAAAAGAAATAAAGCCGGAAGGGACGCTGTGCCTTAAGTGGTAGAGTGCTAGCCTTGAGCTGGAGAGCTGAGGGACAGCATCCAGGCCCAGAGTTCAGGCCTCACGACCTGACCCCCCCCCCAAAAAAAACTAAAAATTAACCCAAATCTAGCATTTTTCTCATTGTATACAGAGGCACATAATTAAGGAAATTGCTTCCAGTGTAACATATAAGTAGAAGAAAGAAGATGTCACACAATCATTCTCTTCATACCATCTTATACCAAACCCTCAAAAAGTGTTTTTTTTATTTATAAATTAATATCATCCATTCGTTGGCAACTCTGTCTAGATTATTCACATTATCATTTTATACATGAACTGTTGGAATGATCTATTAACTAAGTTCTAATTATAACTCTCTTGAAAGAATATTCTAGGCCAATTGAATGCCAGAATCATTTGTGAATTTGTCAGTTAAAACCTCTACTTAAAAAGAATTTTGTAGTATCCAATAGAATATGGAATTACAAAAAGAAACAATTTATTTTGAATCTAAATTCTAATTTTGCAAGGTCCACAAAGTCCTACATTAGACGAACTGTGCTATTTCTCCGGGCTTAAGTTTTGTAAAACTTCATCATTTCTTTGGCATCCAACAGAATGACGCTTACTTACTTTTTCAAATTTTGGATGGGAATCATGAGCTATTTTGCATCTAAGAATATTCTGTAATGAAGAGAGATTTAAAACACAACTGAGGATTATATATTAGTTGCATTTCAACTGGAAACTTCACTTCTCAAAACATAATGACAAAATTAGCCCAAACTTCCAACTGTGTATTTCTTTCTTGTAATTTGGTTTGTTTTATTGAGACAAAATTATACTACCTGGTCCAAGGAAGGTATCACTATGTAATTCCACTCTCTAATCTCCGGTCTTAGTCTGAGTGCTAGAATTCCAGGCTTGTATCACATTGCCCTGCCATAGATTGTTGGTTTATTTAATCTAGAAACACACTAGCAATTCTGAACTTCTCTGATGATCTTATCCATTGACTGCTCAGATTGTTTATGTACAGTTTTGAAAGATGTTCTAACATTTGACACAGGATATGAACATTTTCAGATGCACCTGCAGGGGTCTCTGATTCATTCCTCCATGGATCTGATCCCTTTAATAATGAATTCTTGACTTTCTTACTATCTCTGGTCCCTACCTATGTAATAGTCTAAAACTTTTTTGAAGAAAGTTCACTAGAGGACTTTTTAATATTAAAATTTATCACTTGATTCTAGTATTACTCAGGACTTATTTTCTATTGCTTTGTAACTTTTCTACATATTCGGAGAGTTGTTTCATTTGTGTATTCGTGGGTGCACATATAAGTGCCTCTGTGTGTATGCGTATGTTTTTATGTATGTATGCAAAAGCCTCAAGCTCTTATTCAACAATCTTGCTCATGAGTGGTATTCCATCACTTGAACTGTTCTTCCAATGCAGATTTGGCTGTTAATTATAGATAGTGTCTCAAAGATTGTTCTGCCCAGGCTGGATGCAAACTGAACTTCCCAGACTCCTTTATATTCTTAATTTTTATTTTTCCAAGAGTATCAACTTTTAAACTACAAACATTTTTGTGAGTGTTAAGTCTAACCTTAGCCCAGATTTTTAACTCAAGAATTCATATAAAGGTAGATGAACATACACATTACATATGCTGAATGTACACTGTTAGAAATGTGATCTTAAGCTGGGTGGCGGTGAGATCTGAGGATTGAGGTTCAAAGACAGTAGGAAAGTCCCAGAGACTCTTTTGTCTAATTAACTACAAGAAAACTGGAAGTGGCACTGTGGCTCAAGTGGTAGAGCACTAGCCTGGAGCTGAATAGCAGAGGGACAGCGCCCAGGGTTCAAGTGCCATGACCAAAAACAACAACAACAACAATATATATATATATATATATATATATGTATATACATATACATATACATATATATATATATATATATATATATATAAAGGAAATAAAAAGAAATATGATTTTTGCCTCCAGGTTCATTGCTAGTATAATCCCTGCTCTTTCAAGATGGATGTTTTTTCCAGTTAAGTCCATTCTCTTATATCTGAATTGCATGGAACCAGAATCATACTTCTATTCTAAATTTTACAAATTTGCACGATTGGAAGTGTGATTTAGAAAGGGAGTGGCCTCATACTTCATGTTCCCACTTGGGGAAACTTAAAGTCATATTTGGACTTTTTGTTGGCCATGGGACTGGAACCCGGGGGTTCACGCATGGTAAGCAATCACCGTACCATGAAGCCACATTCCCAGAGCTCTAAATGACTTTCTTAAGATGGTATTATATTTTCATTCCATAACTATGTATCATAATTTTGGCCAGTTGCTAGAAAAGGACATAGAAAACAATATTAAGTTCAATAAGGCTGGATGGACAATGAGTAACTGTCACGGTCTAGCCAGGGCACAGAGGGGCTTACCTCATAGGGCTGGTTCAACAGGCTGAGTAAGACAGTTGCTGACCCACAGCCCACCTCCAGAATGAGAGGGCCACCTTGGGTTCCAGCCACATGGGGACACTGGGCCACCTATTCAGTCCCCATTCAACCAGTTCCTGAGAGAGAGACAGAGAGACAGAGAGAGAGAGAGAGAAAAAGAGAGAGAGAGAGAGAGAGAGAGAGAAAGAAAGAAAGAAAGAAAGAAAGAAAGAAAGAAAGAAAGAAAGAAAGAAAGAAAGAAAGAAAGAAAGAAAGAAAGAAAGAAAGAAAGAAAGAAAGTCAAAATTACAATTAAGCCGGGTGCCAGTGGCTCAGGACTATAATCCTAACTAAGAGGCTGAGATATGATGAACATGGTTCATAGCCAGCCCAGCTGGGAACGTCCATGAGACCCTTAATCTCCAAAGAACCACCAGAAAACTGGAAGTGGCACTGGGGCTCAAGTGGTAGAGTGCTAGTCTTGAGCTGAGAAGCTCGAAGACAGCACCCAGGCCCAGAGTTCAAGCCCCACGATTGACAAGAATTGGACTTCCCACCACAAGAAGTTTGCTGAATACCACACATTTTCCTAGGGACCATGGCAAAGAAGTCAGGCTGAGCTTTCTGTCAACTGGAGGGCATGAGTTGGTCACCTGGCTTCTCCGTGCCTCATTTTCCCCAGGTACATAACTGAACACAGGGAAGGATCTCCTTCCTCATAGGAATAGGATAAGGATGAAAGAGAACCGTGTTTTGTTTCATAAACCTGTACATGTCACAGGAATAATAACAGGCCTCATCTGAGCCCTTTCCCAGTTATCTTACTGTCGTATGCTCACAATATTGCCAAGAACCGTATCTGACAGCCGCTCCTTCTGTGCCTGGCCCTGCTCCAGAGATCCCTCTGTATTGATCCCTTGTTTCCTCACAACTGTCCCAAGATGAGCCTGAGGTACAATGGTGGAGGCCCAACCCAGAGCTTTATGGCTGCTGTAAACTAAGTTTGGGACAATCATATAAACTGATGACTGAGCATGGCGCTATATGTCTACCATCCCAACTAAGGAGGACCGGGCCTCGTGGTGCACACCTGTCACAGATAGGAGGACCACGATCCAGCCCAGCCTATGCACATATTGAGTGAGTCTCTATTTCGGAAATGCCCAAGACAGAAAGGCTTGGCTGCCATGGTAGAAGACCTGACTGGCAAGCGTAAGGCCTTGAGTTCAAACCCTAATACACCAAAAAGAACAAGAGTCCTGGTGGCAGAGGCTCATGTCTATAATCCTAGCTACTCAGGAGGCTGAGATATGAAGATCACAGCAAAAAATTTAAAATAGGTTTGGCCTCACCCATCAGAAGTCATAATGAGAAAACCCGGAGTCTGACTTATGCTGGTGCACTCCATACCAGCAGGGCTCACATCCTTACTAAGTGCTGGCCATGCTTTCTGTCCCCCTGGGAAGCCAACCCCTGTGGGCCCCATACTCAGGTCCTACCAAGCTCCAGCTGCCACCAACCAGGCCCAAAGGAGTAGACAGCTCCAAGGCACACAGGTCCCTTGGTCTTATAATATAATATTGCTGAGTCCCCTTCAAGTGTCTCACACTTCCAGGTCCCCAGACCTCAGTCACAAAGCCCATGCATCCCCCAAATGTAGCAAGCAGAAGTTACCAAAGGACCACGCCTCCTCATTACAATCCACTTCTACACACACACACACACACACACACACACACACACACACACACAAATCCAGACCAGTGACAGAAGACTCGTCCATGCAGCACCTGCAATTTTCCAAATGATCACTCACCTGAGCACAGTCAGGTTATTCAAGGAGGAGGATGTTATATCTCTCTCTCTCCTTCTCTCTCTCTCATGCACACACACACACACACACACACACACACACACATACACACACATACACACACACACACACACACACACACAGAGTCTCAGAGAAGTGCCTCTCCAGAGTTGTTGGTTCCTCATCTGGGACAATGTGCAAGCTGGAGCACAGGAGTTCCCTTAGAAGAATCAGGGGTTCCCACCCAAGTGGAGCATCACTCTAATGATGCAGCACCACACACACACACACACACACACACACACAGAGAGACTCAGAGCAGTGCCTCTCCAGAGTTTGTTGGTTCCTCATCTGGGACAATGTACAAGCTAGAGCACGGGGGTTCCCTTGGAGTAATCAGGAGCTCCCACCCAAGGAGAGCACCACTCTAATGATGCAGCATACCCTGCCTATCACTTTCTCCAGGGCCAGACCCTTGACTCCCCATTCACCAAAAGCATAGGCCAGGACGCTGGGTGAAGGAGTTCTGAGACAAGTGGCTCCTCAGAGCCAGGTGAGGAAACAAGCAGGGGGTCATGGTGACCCCAGAGGGGTATCTGACATGAGGTGGGGGTGGTATTGGGGATATGGATGGGGTCCTAAAGGATACATACATGGATTTAGTCCCTACATCCACCCTGCATGCTTCTGGTCCACATGGCAGATTCTTGGGAAGGACAAGGAGACCAGATGGACTGGGAGCACCAGCAGAAACTGGCAGAGCTGGGAAATGTGATCACTCTGTGAGAACAGTTGAGAGTTGGGGGAGGGGACAGGCTGGGTGTATGTGTATGTGTGTTTGGGGGGTGTGTTCCTCCCAATATTTACATTCTTCCTTGACCCCCAGCACTCTCACTTCCCTAATGGGCTCTTCTGGGACCCTCTCTTCAGGTGAAAGGGTGACCGAGCACAGAGGACAAGGGCTCACACAGCAAGAGAGACCTGCATCCAGTGCCCCCAACCCCAGAAAAAGAAAAGACTCAAGAAGACAGGTGTGAAGGTGCTACTCCCCACCTCTGACTAAAGCCACCAGGTTCCCAACAGGAAGATGAAGGGTGCAGATAGGTGGCTGTGTGGCTCCCACTGCTCCAGTCCAGGGCCTCTGTGGTGCCCCCTCCTCACCCATCCCTGCATATCCCTGTTTCTTGGGACACTGGCAACTAGGGATGGGGGTGGGATACACTGGTCAACACCCACTCCCACCCTTGGGGCACATTTGTGGCACAGCCCTGGCCAGACGGTAGGGCATGGGGGATCCGGAGATCCAGTCTGGAGGGGGAGGATCACGTGGTTTGGGGGTCATAGGGTATGGGCCCAGGAGGAGGCCATTCACTTGTGCTGCTGGGAGAAGCTTTTGGAGGCAGCTCCAGGTGGGTTTGAGCAGCAAAGGCAGTAGCATGGCAAATACTCAGGCCTGGAGCAGAGACAGGGGGGGCTGGACCAGGTTGGGGCCACAAGCATGCCTGTGGAGTGCCATCACCTGAGGACTCCAAGAGGTGCCATGGGTCCAAGCAAGCAGTGCTCGGTTTGAAATGCAGTGCCGTGTGGAATGCTAAAGGGGACCGGTGAGTGGGCAGGTGCATGGCAGTGCTCAGCAAGGCCTTTCCTCCTATGGCTTGAGTCTCTTGATCACCACTCAGCCACCTCTACCTTCCTCAACTGTTGGTAGTGGTGTCAACCAACAGAGGAATTCCAGTGCTATCAAGCAGCATGGAATGTGGGTGTGACCACCATTCTTATATCCCTTTGGTCAGAAAGAACCATGAAAGAATGGGAGTGTGGCCAGAATCCTGTGATACAGGCAGAATGGGCAGAGTGAAGATGACAGTGGCTTCCTCAGCCCCTTTCCCAGGGAACTCTGTCTACTAATTCAGTTGGGGACAAGAGAGTGACTGGTTTTAGATTGTTGTGTATGTCTGTTTGTTGCCAGTCCTGGACCTTAAACTCAGGACCTGGGCACAGTCTGTAAGCTGCTTTTGTTCAAGACTAGCCCTCTACCATTGGAGCCACACAGCTCTACTTCTGACTTTGTTGGCATTGAAGTTGGACAGGGGTCTCAAGGACTTTCCTGCCTAGGGTGAGTTTGAACATGATCCTCCTATCACAGCCTTGTAAGTATCAAGGAGGACTGCTGAGAGCCACTGGTGCCTGCCAAATCATTGGTCTTGCTGATGTTCTGGCACAGACCTGAGTTCCC
The DNA here is from genome assembly GCF_019054845.1 of Dipodomys spectabilis. Taxonomy (NCBI): domain Eukaryota; kingdom Metazoa; phylum Chordata; class Mammalia; order Rodentia; family Heteromyidae; genus Dipodomys; species Dipodomys spectabilis. The sequence continues at coordinate 1,795,496 of NW_024870718.1, read as the reverse complement.
TATCCTCGGGTTGAAGTGGTGGGAGCTGGAGCCCACAGTAGGAATCCTGGTCTTGCCACCTCCAAATGGCAGGAGAACCTAAGAAACTCATTCTTATCCATAAGATTACCAATGGAATGTGATCAATGTCAAGATTGAATGAGTAGTTCTTGAATGATTCTAGGATCAAATTATACACAATTATATCCTAGGACACTGATCGATTTTAGTTAATACTTCATTAAGCATTTCAACAATCACATTAATTAAATGGAGGCAGAATGAATTACCTAAGAATTTGACCTCACATAATATAAAGATGCAATTTTTTTCTGCCAGAATTGGAATTAGAACTCATTGTCTCGGTAACTTTGTTGCACTGTGTGGGAAGGGGAAGCTTGCCTCCTTAAAGTCAGGAAATTCAAGTCTGTTCCTTAGGCCTGAATTAGATCCCCAGCACTAAAAAACATCCTATTCATGTACATTTTAAATATATGATTAATATTCATATACATATGTTCAATCCCTATTACACTCAGTATACTTATTCTTTTTTGTCTTTTCTTGTATTGATAATTTATTTTATTGACTATTATGACACATAGAACATCGATTACATTGATTACATAGGATTATATGTCTGCATATGTATTCCACTTTATACTTGACACCCAGGACTTTCACAGAAAAGGAAAAAAAATGTGTCACTATCAGCTTCTTACGCCACGATTAATGGTTTGGGAGTCCTGGCATCTGAACTCATGGCCTACAAGGCCAAATTTATGAATGGGTGAGTGTCAACACACCATCCTGGGGCAAATTGAGCTGACAGGCAGTTCCCAGGACCTGAGATCAAGCCCCAGGGGTTGACAAAATATGAACAGATTGACATGCAGATGACAGTACACTAATAAATCTATATGTTTATATAGTGCCAGAGATGTCTATACATTATTCAGTTATATAGACGACATTTCTACAAATTCTGGGGTATTTATTATGCCTCCATGTAAATAATGTTATTGTTTTCATCCTTAATGAACTATTAACTAAATCAGTGTCTTGAAATTATTGCATTCCTGTAAATAATAGTATTCTTTTAATGCTTCATAAATATTAAATAAAATCAATCAGCTTCCTCAAATCATCTTGTCTAATTTTATAGGAGAATCATTCATGTTCAACTCCTTCAACCTGACATTGAAAACATTCCTATGGGTGGGAACGAGTCTCTTAGTATCTCATGCCATTGGTAGGTGTCAGGACTGGGATTTGAAATCAGGGCCTATGTTGCCACGTGGTCCTATGGCTTCCCCGATAGTCCACCAGCCTTCAGCAATGCAAGGTAAAATATCCTTTGCAACAGTGTCATTCGGACCCAGGAGGGTCACCTCACAAAGAAAGAAAATATAAAAAGGCCATCTCCACATTGTTCCTGTGATTTTTTTTTCTCTTCAAGGCCTAGGGATCTAGGATCCCAGGATCAGCTGTGGGTCCAGTGGCTGCACCCCAGCTTAGGGTGATCGAAGCTGAAGCAGAGTTGCCAGGACCCGAGTTCAAGGAACGCTCTGGGAAAAAATAAAATAAAATAAATTTAGCTCCCTGGCTTGCAATTCCCACCATTTATTCTGCCAGGTTTTGGATTTGAACTAAGGGTCTGGGTAAATCTGCAGTGGATGAAGGGGAAGCTCACCGTACTTGAAGATAAGAATTTCAGGCCTGTTCACTAGGCCTGAATTCAAGCCCCAGCCTTTGAAAACATACTGTTTATATAAAGATAGGCTTTGTACTTACCTATAGATGTTCAGTCCATACAAGTTTGGTGTGGTTGTTCCTTGTATTTATTGTTGTATTCATTTATTTACCATTGATTTTACTGAAGATGATGACACCCATTCCGTTTATTACATAAATGACATCCTATAACATAGCATCTAGATTTGTAGAAGTGTTCTCCATCATGCCTGACACCCAGGACTCTCAGAGAAAAGGAAAACAAATTTCACACTCAGCTTCTTACTCCATGATCCAATTGTTGGTAGTGCTGGAATCTGAACTCAGGGCCTAGCAGCACTAATTGGCAAATAGGTCAATGTGAACACACCATCCTGTGAGCAACTAAGAAGGAAGGCCATTCCCAGGATATGACAATGATCCCCACGGTCTGCCACAATAGTTATAAATTCATTGTTTAAATATAGGATCTATATTTATATATATATATGTGTGGAAAGCATCTCGTGTTCGGTGTACTTCATATTTTGTGTCTTATCCATGGAGGTATTGTGTATTTTACTGAGTATGGTAACAGATATAACAGTGTTTACATGGATGACAACCTATTTCCATGTCCATAGGGTTTCTAATGATTTCTCCATCCTAGTTGAGACACAGGACATTCGCAAGACAGGAAAATAGCTGAATCGATTGGCTTCTCAAATCAGGATTCATATTTTCGCTGTGTTGGGATTTCAACTCAGAGCCTAGCAGACCCAATTGAGGAAAGGGTCAAGGTGAGGACACAGGTCTGTGAGCAATGAAGGTGATAGGCCATTCCCAGGACCTGACATCGAGTGCCAGGGAGAGCCAGATAGTCATAAATTCATAATTTAAATATAGGATCTATATTTACATAAATGTGTGTGCAGCATCTTGCATTCAGTGCACTTCTCCTTATTTTGTTCCTAATTCATGGAGGTATTGTGTATTTTATTGGTGACAGGTATAACTGTGCTGCCATGGATTACAACCTGTTCCCATGGTTATATGGTTGCCTATGCATTCATTTTCCATCCTAGTTGAGACCAAGAACTTTCACAGGAGAGGAAAACATTTGCAACGACTGGCTTCTGACATTAGGATGAAACTTTTGTCAGTGATGGGATGTGAATTTGGGTCTGGGTAGCTCTGTTGAACTGTGATGGAAGGGGAAGCTCACCATCCTTGAAGACTAGAATGTCAGGCCTGGTCCCGGGCCTGATTTGAAGCCCCAGCATTGGACAAAATAACAAGCCCATCTTTTTTAAACATAGGATCTCTCTTTATCTACAGGTATGTTATGCAACTTGCATTCAGTGTAGTTATTCTTTTTATTTTGTGTCTTATTCATGGATGTATTGTATGTTTTATTGAGTATGATGACAGATATAATTGTGCTCACATGGATGTCAACATATTCCCATGGCTATAGAGTTGCCTATATACTATACCCCATCTGCGCTGATACCAAGGACTTTACCAAGACAGGAAAACAGATTGATCAATTGGCTTCTCACATCAGGGTGAAGCTTTTGGCAGTGCTAAGATTTGAACTCAAGGCTTAGCAGGCCCAATTGGTTAATAGGACATGGTGAGCATACCATCCTGTGAGCCACTAAGGAGCTTGGCCATTCCCAGGACCTGAGATCGATCCCCCCAGGGTGGGGGCCAATATAGTCATAAATTCCCAATTTAAACAGAGGACCTCTATTTCCATACATGGGTGGGCAGTACCTTGCATTCTGTGTAGTCATTCTCATTATTTTGCCTTATTCATTCATCTGATGTGTATTTTCTTGAGCATAAAATGACAAATATAACTGTGTTGGGCTGGGAAGGTGGCTCAGTGGTCGATCGCTTGCCTTGCATGCATGAGGCCCTGGGTTCGAATCCTCAGCACCACATATGAAGAAAAAGCTGGAAGTGGTGCTGTGGCTCAAGTACTAGAGTGCTAACTTGACTTGAGCTAAATAAGCTCAAGGGACAGTGCTCAGGCCCAGAGTTAAGGTCCACGACTGGAACGCTCCCACCCTCAAAAAAAAAAAGAGAGGAAAAAAAAAGAAAAAAAAATAACTGTGTTGACCCGGATGACAATCTATTCACATAATTACAGAGTTGCCTATGCATTCTCCATCTTAGCTGAGACCCAGAACATGCACAGCACAGAAAAAAAAGGTGCAAAGACTGGCTTCTCACATCAGGGTGAATTCTTGGCAGTGCTGGGATTTGAACTTGAGGCCTAGGAGGCCCAACTGGCCAATGGGTCCACGTGCGCACTCCAGCCTGTGAGCCATGAAGGAGCTGGGCGGTTCCCAGAAACTGAGATCAAGCCCCAGGGAGGCCACAATAGACATCAATGCATCATTGAAACATGGGATGTATATTCACATCTGTGTGTGGACTGCATTGATCATTTAGTGTAGTTATTCTCTCTATTTTGTATGCTATTCACGGATGTAGTGCGTATTTTCTTGAGTACATGACAGGTATAACTGCGCTGACATGGATGACTACCAATTCCCATGGCCACAGAGTAACTCATGCATTCTCCATCCTAGCTGAGACCTGAACTTGCACAGGAAAGGAAAACATGTGCAACGATTGGCTTCTGATATCAGGATGATTCTTTTGGCAGTGTTGGGGTCTGAACTCAGGGCCTAGCAGGCCCAAGAGGTGAATGGGTCCACATGAGCACACCAGCATGTGAGCCACTAAGGAGCTAGGCTGTTCCTGGACCTGAGATTGAGCCCCCAGGTGGGGGTAGGGGGAGGGGGTACAGCAGTCATCCATTCATAAGCTGAAGATAGTATGCAAATAAGTACATATAGAGAGAGAGAGTAGGAGAGATGGCCACCTGTGATGGAATTGAATCTACTGTGTGACTACCGATTTTTGGATCTTTCCTGATGCCTCCGTTTCACAACTGATGATTATTGTCATGCTTCATCAAATCTTCATTGCAAATAAGCAATACCCCATGATTCTTGCCTATCATTTCCTACTCCCATCACGCATAAACTACTGATTCAAAGATGACATCAATCACATTCCATAGCTCTTCCTAGGTCTATAAACTAATATCTCGGGATCTCCCTCCATACCATCTTAGTATGGTGGCTGAATTCAAGCCTCAGGCCTGGAAAACTAATACTTATATACATTTTAAAGATAGCACTTATAATTCCATACGGATGTTCAGTCGATATCGTGTTTAGTGTGATTATTCATTTTATTTCTTGTTTTATTCATTTATTTACCATTTATGTTATTGACTCTGATGACACCTATACCATTTATTATATTGTTTATATCCTATCACATAGCATCTAGATTTTTAGATGTGTTCTCCATCATGCCTGAAACGTAGGGCTCTCCCAGAAAAGGAAAACATGTGTCACACTCGGCTTCTTAATTCAAGATTCAATTTTCACAGTGCTAGGATATGAACTCAGGGCCTAGCAGGCCCAATTCATGAATGGGTGAGTGTGAGCCTGGCAGCATCTAGCCAATGAAGCTGTCAGGTGGTTCCCAGGTGCTGAGATTGAGCCCCAGGTTTGGCCAAAATAGTGATACATGGTAAAAAGTGTCAGAGCCGACTATGTATTATTAAATGACATCTACTACTTTCCTACCAACTCTTAGGTGTTTATTATACTTCCATTGAAGGAATATTATTCTTTTCATGCTTAATAAACTATTAATTAAGATCAATCAGCATCCTAGGATTCTTGCATCCAATTTTAGACTAAACCAATACACAAACTACTCTTTCAATCAGTATCCTATGCGTAGGAATGAGTCTCTTGGGATCTCCACCACTGGTAGGTGTCAGGACAGGGATTTGAACCTGGGGCTTATGTTGACAGATGGGCCTATGGCTTCCTTGATAGCCCGCCAGCCTTCAGCAATGGCAGGTCAGGTCCACTTTGCAGCTGTGTCATTCAGAACCAGTAGGAGCACCCTGCAAAGAAAAAAAATTATAAACCCCTCCAACCCTCTGCAGCTCACTACTTTTGGTGCTGTTCCAGTTTTTTTTCTTCCTGCAAGCCCTCTTGGCTTGGGATCCCAGGATTGGTTATGGGTCCAGAGGCTGCAGCCCAGCCTAGGGATATCAAAGCTTAGGCAGTGTTGCCATGATCTGAGTTCAAGACCACTGGTTGGCAAAAAAGAACAAACAAACAAACAAATAAATAAATAAATTATTTAACTAAATTAAAAAAATAAAGCTACCTGATTTGGAATTTCTGCTATTTTTATTTCCTATCCTGGGATTTGAACTCAGGTTCTTGGTAAGTCCATACCAATGTGAGGGAAGGTGCAGAGTCACCACTACCTTAGTTCAAACCACGTGCCAAGCCAAAATTAAAAAATTAAGTCACTGATCTTGGCAGGGGGAGGTAGTTTTGGAGATGGGAGGGAAGGGATAGTAGGGGGAAAACAATGGAAGAGGCAACAATGCTCAATAGGAAATGTACTCATTATTTTGCTCATATAACTGTAACCCTCTGTACATCATTTTTACAATAAACATCATACAAAAAATAAACAATGTAGTGCTCAGAGAAGCACTTTAGGGGTAAAGGAAAGATGTCTGAATAGCTATACAAAATTCTACACTGCTATTTTTTTTGAAATGTTCAGTATTGAACTGAATAAACATAACTGCATTCATTAAAAAATTTGTCTCTGTCTTGGAAATGGGGCCAGTATTTCTGCTATTGCTGGAATTTGATCTCACATTCCAGGTAACGCTTTTGCACCATGGGTAAAGGCAAAATTTACTGTCCTTGAGGAAAACAAATTGAGGCTAGAGTTCCCAAGGCCTGCAGTAAGGCCCTGCAATTGAAAAATATTTATGATATATACTTACATATGTATGTTTATTAAATATTATGATTATTGTCATTGTTTTTTATTTATTTTATTTATTTATTCATTGTTTAATGTATTTAGTATTATTACATACATATTTATTACATTTTGTACATCTATTATAAAATTATATACAATAATTTATGACATTGAGTCATTTTTCATTAACACCTTATTAAGTGTTGAAACATGAGACATAATTAAATGGAGGCATTTGTCACAGTCATCACATGTTTAGAGTCTGTCCCAAGTATGAGCTTTGTCTTATTCATTTTTGGACAACTTCCCACAGGGATTTCTTTAAATGATTTATACTCAGAGGCTTTTTCTTGAGGATAGGCAAGTTGAGGGATAAAATAGTAAGAGTGAAGCTGGGAATGTGGCTTATAGGTAGAGAGCTTGCTCAGCATGCATGAATGCCAGGGTTTAAATCCTCAGTGCCACATACTCAGAAAAAGCCAGAAGCTGTGGAATGGCTCAAGTGGTAGAGTGCTATTCTTGAGAAAAAGAAGCTCAGAGACAGTACCCCGGACCTACGTTCAAGCCCCAGAACTGGCAAAAACAAGAGGCCAGATGCCGGTGGCTCACACCTACAACCCTAGCTAATCAGGAGGCTGAGACCTCAAGACCACAGTTCAAAGACAGCCTAGGCAAGGAAAGCCTGTTCGACTCTTACCTCCAATGAACCACCAAAAGACCCCATGTGGAGCTGTGACTCAAGTGGTAGAGTGTTCACCTTGAGCTAAAGGGCTTAGGGATAGTGTTAGGAATAGAGTTAGGGATAGAGTTCGAGATACATACCTGGAAAAAATGTGAGGATTAATCAAATTACTTTTCCTATTTGTTAATTATGAAAACATTTTCTGGAAAATGAATGCTGGTGTACACCAGAATTGGAATCAGAGCTCAATGTTCAGGTATTGAAGATCTGTATGCTCAGGCTATCTGTCTCTAGTGTTATAACCTTGTGTGCTACAGGGTTCTGAAAGGTCAAATGTTGAAAGGGTTAATATGCTCCCCAAGCCCTTTATGGTGAGCAGTTGGCTTGTATTTTCAATGTCATTACAGTTCTGAACTTAGCAGAGCAACAGAAGCTCATGCTTGTCACCCTTGCTTAGGAGTCTGAGGTCTGAGGATCACAGGGTGAAGACAGCCAGGGCAGGAATGTCTATGAGGCTCTGACTTCCACTTCACCACAGACAAAGCAGAAAGGGACTCATGTGGCAGAGTGCTAGCCTTGAGCCAAAGGAGCCCAGGCAAAGAGCCTAGACCCACAATTCAAGCCCAAAGACCTGAAAAAATTAAAAGCAAAGGACAGAAAAAGAAGGAAAAAGCCAGCAACTCCCTTTGGGTTTGATCAATCTATTTCTAGGAGCTAACAGGACAA